>NC_081420.1:97362053-97639980 GCF_949786415.1 Peromyscus eremicus | reverse complement strand
TTCTCACCAAAACTTGATCAGTTTTACCAGCTTTGTGATTAAAAAAGGAACACTTGGTGTCCTCCTAGTTTGCGTTTCCCTCGTGACTTACAAAGGTGAGTACTTCCACCGTTTTAATCTGGAATTGCACTTGCTTTCAAATTATACTACAGAGTCAAAGGGATAAAAGTAACATAAGAAAAAAACAGAACAGACACAAAAATTGACAGAACAGAATTGATGGCTCAGGTATCAGTCCACACAAATACAGTTTATATGATTTTTTTTTTACAAAGATGCCAAAAATATATATCAGAGAAAAGATGCCATCTTCAGCAAATGGTGCTGGGAAAGCTGGATTTCAATGGGTAAAAAAATGAAACTAGATCCTAATCTCTCACCCTTCACAAAATTCAACATCTGATGGATCAAAGACCTCAACATAGAACTTGCTAGTCTGGCAGGGTGTGGTGGTGCACACTTTTAATCCCAGCACTGGGAGGCAGAGGCAGGTGGATCTCTGAGAGTTCAAGACCAGCCCGGTACTGCAAAAATTGCTAAAGGAAAAAAGCATATTTCAGTGTACAGGTAGGTACAGGTGAAAGCTTCCTGAATAAGGCTCCAGTAGCACAGGAAGTATGACCATCGATGGACAAATGAGTTTTCATGACACTTAAAAGCTTCTGTATAGAAAAAAAATGTGAAGTGATTGAACAGCCAGCCCACAGAGTGGGAACACATCACTGCTAGTGATTCATCCCACAGAGGACTAGTGTAAAGAACATACAAACTCAAAAACTAGGCATTAAGAAAGAGCTCATTAAAAATGTTTCTGTTTGTTCCTTGGATTCCTCTTTGGGGCAGCGCCTGTCCCTCTGATACCTGCGTCCCTGTATTTTCTTGTCATTTACCTACAGTACATGGGAATAGATCTGAGGGGAGGTGTGTCTAGCCACCCATAAGAAGCATAAATCCATTGCACACTGTCCAGCTCTCCCTGGTCTCTCTACCGTGTAGGGTTTTATCCACTCAAACAAGGAGCAAGTGTTGAAAGTTTACTACTTGCCAGGAATACCTGAAGTCTTTCAGAGAAGCTTCCAGATACAGATTGCCCATCTGGACCCAGAAAATATCACTCTGTATGGAGAGGGCATCTTTCCCCGAATCAGCCTTGATCTGCACAGGAACCTCCGAGGTACCGTCACCCAGTAGCTTATCCCCAGAGGACAAAAACTACCAGTGTTCTCTTTAGCTTGGCTTTGCATCTTTGAGGGTTGGTGGCTACTCACTTTGTTTCCTCTCTAGTACTCTTCTGTGCTGTGCCTCAGTCTCCAGGGGTGCGGGACGAGAGTTAAATTTGACTCAAGCTGTGACCATTGCAAACTAAGACTCCTGGCCAGTTTTGCCATCATTAAACTCCCTATAGATGGGAGAAGTGGCATTTGGACCAGTGTGTATTCCTTCCAGCCAAAACGTCTCTCCCAGTCTCCTGTCCCAATAACACGCTCGGTCTCTTCATGGTGGAGCTAGAGTCTGGGTACTATCGGGTCTAGAACTCTCAGAGTAGAGCCTTGACAGAAGCAGCCACGCCCTTCAGACCCTTACTCAGGGGCCATGCTTAGAGGCTGAAGTTACATATTAGTTATTTGCCTTCATGCCTTTTCTGGCCCCATGGGTGCCCTGAGCCATCATCCTGTGCCAGGCTGGTAATTCTGCCTTGGTAGGTCCCAATACTTGGCTGAGATGCTCTTATAGCCTGCTCTTCCTGACCCAGGGCAGGACCGAAGGTCAACAGGAACTGCTTGTTCTTCATGGCTTCCTTCTTTGCCCTCCCTGGATCTACTCTCCCTACAGTGTTTCAGACTAACGCCCACTTCCCAGTCCTCTTCCTCTAAAGTCACAAACTCACTAGCTCCAGATCATCCATTAAATTGTAATTACCAGCTCCCTGAAAACGTATGTTTTCATATTATATTGTGTTATATTTCATATAACATAAATGTTAATAAAGCTAAGACACACTACACCCCAATAGTAAGTAGAGCTTCGGCCAGAGGATAACCAGCTACACACATACTCCGAGTCCTCAGGATCCAGCCAGGACTAGCTCCAGGGCCTCCTCGGCTGCTGAAATCTGCACATGCACAAGTCCCACATAAAATGGCATGGTATTTGCATGGATCCTAAACACACCCTCCCGTATACTTCAACCCACCTACAGACTCCTATAATGCCTAATACAACAGAAGTGGTGTAGAACCAGTGATTGTACTCAAGTGCTAGGAGAAAATAATGAGAAAAAGTCTATACAACTTCAATACAGATGCACTGTTTTTCCGAACAGTTTCGGTCCATAAATATTTGAATTTGTAGATCCAGACCCTGCAGGTACAGAGAGCCAGCTGCAAAGGTCAGGAAGGAGATCTTTGCCTCATGGTTGATAATCAAGCTCCCTGTTAGCATCATAACACAGGGAGTGTGGTTATCAGGAAAAATTTTCAATAACTCACATCTGAACATTGTTGGGCTTAAGTGTTGACTACAGTTTCAGCATTTTCCCTTGTTTCACAGTAGGCTTTTTAATGTCTTTACCTACTTTTACCTTCAGAGCATTTGAGTTTGCCATGACTTTTGGTGAATCCAAGTGTCTGAAATCCCTCTGCTAATTGTCTCTCTCCTTCATTACGGGTGTTGTGACGCACTTAGATTTAAAGTAGCTTGACCCCAACATATCCTTTGTGTTAATTGGGAGGGACTTAGTGTGTGAAAAGCCACTGAAAGAGTGGCAGCTGTCTCAGTGCGTCCAGCATTGAAAGGGACTGTTAGGGTGTAGAAGGGTTAGTGTGAGAACTGAGCAGAGTTCCAAGGGGGCCTGTTTGTGTCTCATACTCTTGAGGACCAGCTTGTAGCTTATGTGCCATGTCCTCAATGACATGTGCCGTGTCACTAAACTCAGTGAGGTCAGATACAAATTCAGTTCACTCACAGATTACCTGTCCCTCCAAAGTAGAGAAAATACAGTAGGTGAAGTGTCAAAACGTTCCCTTTCTTTCTCAGCTCCCCGTGAGCTGAGAGGCCAGGTTTGAAGCAGAGCACACCTCTGACCCCACTGATTCCTTCCCTCTGCCTCCACAGGCAATGAAAAGTATGAACGCTTCTTGGAGCAAGCAAAGAAAAACATGGAGAAAGAGTACAATAAATATGATTCTCTAAATCACTATGAGATGATAACTGATGAAATCCCTGAGGAGGAGACCTCAGAGGTGAGAGCAGTTCCACCTTGCACAGAAATGTGTGTGAGGAAGAGAGCATGTGCAAAGCGGGGTGGGACGATGACATGGGACATCCCAGAGACAGAGTGGAAAGAGATACAGCCAAGGCAAAAGAGGGGCATGAGAAGAAGGCAAGGTGAGCCGGAAGAGAGGAGCAGCTATCTGGACTTTCCTCAAGGAAAGAGGGCAAGAGGGAGCCCCTGAAATGTTTGGACCGGAAGTGCTATGGCATAATTGAGTTTTCATCTCAGGAAGATCCCCCCTGTAGCTGTCTTGTGGGTGGGGGGGGGGGGGACGAGGACGACAGGGCTTAACGGAGTAAGAGCAGATATGAGGGGATGGGGCTTTTTAAAGCTGCTGGGATGATTCTAGGTGAGAAGTAGTTGTGGTGCAAACATTGGTGATGTGAGGCAAGGAATATTCCAGGCCTGGAATGATCAACCACTCAGGATTGACTGAATATGCAATGAGGTAGGGATGATGTTTCACTTGGATGCATCATAAAGAAGGCGTATTGGGAGAGAAAACTCAGAAGGAAAAACAAGTGTGAGTAGGAAAAGGAGGTGGAGAAATGAGTCCAGATGGTCCGTTATTGAGCATAAAATTGCTTTCTTTTTATTTTTGAAAATTTCATACACATTTACAATTTATCTTAGTCAGATATGCATCTCCCCACTCACTCCTTCCAGCCCGCCATATCTCTCCCATCTGTTGAAATACCCCAACCTCTCACCTCCCTCTCAACTTCATGCTCCTTTTTTAACCAACCAAGTCCAATTAGAGCTGCCCATGTGTTTATATGTATGAAGTCATCTAATGGGGCATGAGCATCCTACCAATATCCACCCCTCCCCGAGAAAAGTCTCCCTCCATCGGCAGCCATCACCATTAGCTACTCAGTGAGGGGCAGGGCATTGGAAACCCCTCCCCACTCCGTGCTGGGATTTTTAGCTGACTTGATCTCATGGGAGTCTTGTGCAGTAACCACAGAACTTGTGAGTTCATGTGCATCACAGCCATGCTCTGTCCAGAGGCAGCCCTTCACAATACTCCTCCTTATCCTCTGGATCTTACATTCTTTCAACCCCCTCTTCCAAGATGTCCCCTGAGCCTTTGTGAGGGGATGCAATATTGATGTCCCATCTGCAGCTAAGCGCTCACAATCACTTACTCTCAGCATTTGGAACTGTTGTGAGTCAGCATTAAACACTGGCCTCCCAATATGAAACCTCTCCATTTATAACACTAACTCCAGGGGAGGCAATGCCTCTGGCTGCTGTGGACCTCAGTGTTCGAGTGCACATAACCACAGACACACATCTTCATATAAGTAAAACTGTAACGAAGAACCTGGGGACAGAGCATCCTACCTTTGTATCCTTGCATCGGAGTATAAAAATGGCCGTTGAAGCAGGAGTCATGCAGAGAAAACACCCAGTAGTTCTGTGATGCTTAAGAATTTTTTGTCAAAACATTTTTATTTTTAAAAATATGTATTATATATTTATTTGTCAGGGGACTGTGCGTGTGTCACAGAGCAATTAAGACAGTCAGAGGACAGCTTTCGGGAGTTAGCTCTTCCTTCCACCTAGGGATTGAACTCAGGTCATCACAGCAAATGCCTCTTTACCTGCTGAGCCACCACCACCCTGCCATTTTTTTTTTTTTTTTTTTTTTTTTTTTGGTTTTTTCAAGACAGGGTTTCTCTGTGTTGTTTTGGTGCCTGTCCTGGATCTCGCTCTGTAGACCACCAGGCTGGCCTTGAATTCACAGAGATCTGCCTGGCTCTGCCTCCCAAGTGCTGGGATTAAAGGTGTGTGCCACCCCCCATCCAGCCATTTTTTTAAACTCTATTGTTTAGAGCTGGAGAGATGGCTCAGCAGGTAAGTGTACTCGCTGCTCTTCCAGAGGATCCAAGTTCAGTTCCTAACACCACATAGTGGCTCATGACCATCCCTGACTCCAGTTCCGGGGGATCAGATGCTTTCTTCTGAACTACATGGACACCAGGACACCACCATTATGTGGTACACATAAATACATGTAGGCAAAGCACTCATACACATAAAATAAACAAATTTTAAAAACATTTTTTTAAAAAGACCCTTCCTCCTTTATGAGTGCATGAGAATTTATTCATTGTGAAACTAATCTTTACTTACTACACATTTGAAACATGGAAGGATCAAAGAATCAGTAGTTTTCCCTTTGTGGAAAAAATTCTTACCAACACTAAACAAAGAAAATGCATGTTCTATCACAGTCTTCTGAATTGCTCTTCCTCTCGCTCTAGATAAGTGCTCATCTCCAGATGGAAGTAGAGCGGCTCATAGTCCAAGACTATGCCCTGGAACACCAGAAAGCGATCTCCTCCAGTACCACGGATGACACCTACTTCAGCCTTCGGAGTCGCCGCAAAATAGCCAAGTGAGGGCCCTCTCATGTCTATGATGCTTTTGCTTCAGAGTGTGGTGAAGCACACAGGTTTGTGTGTCTCCTGAGAAACTAATTGATCACCTGGGACTGAAAGCCATGCACCTCGTGTTAGCTGCCATCCGTCCCTCGCGTGAAGCCAACTAGGCAATTCTGGATCTTAAAGGCAGGATACCACATCCAATAGACAGGCCCCCATTTCAGGTTCATGGGGACCCATACTGAACGTGTTGCTGGATAATGGCCAAACACATGTGGACTTCTGAAGGATGAATGGAGTGTCTAGTCTCTCTCCTAGTGACCCTTAGCTGTTCTCTACTCTGGAAAACAAAGTTGCAGACAGGAGAGAACTCACGCTCTCTCCTTTTTGGGAAAAGTGACCTTCCTGGCTTGAAAGTGACTAGTAAGGACAGCCCCTTTAATTGTTTCAGAGTCCAGCTACCAGAGTACATCCTGGACTTTGGCTACATTGTGCTTGGTGATGTCCGAACCCACATCATCAAGATCACCAACACCAGCCACTTTCCAGTGTCCTTCCATGCAGAGAAGCATGTCCTTCATGACACAGGTACCAGGACCCACTCACCCACCCCACCCCACCCCACCCCACCCCACCCCACCCCCTCATGCCCCAGCCTTCTAGAGCAGCATTGCTGCTGTTCATCCGGCTGAAGGAGTTGCTGGGTGACTCAGAGATACTTTGGTCAGCCTATCCCAGAGAGCCTGCTACATAGAGCAGCTTCCTTGTGCTGTTTTCTTGCTCATGAAAATAATTTTCCTTTGTCTCGGTCTAGGCTTCAGCACTGAGCTAGACCGTGTAAAGAATCTGCCCTACTGTGAGACAGAGACATTTGAAGTGAGATGTGACCCACAAGGGGCTAATCTTTCTATGGGGAATAAAGAAGTCATTCTTCCCATCAAGGTATGGTGCCCCACTGGGACTACATGGCCCTCCATGTCCCAGCCAAGCCAGTTGAGAACCCCAAGATGATGCAGTATGGGTGATCAAAAGCTGGGCTCTGAGCACCCTAAGATGTCTATCACTGAGCTGTATCTCCAGCCTGAGACATTGTGTGGTGGTTGTTGTTGTTGCTGCTGCTGCTGCTGCTGCTGCCCCTAACGCCACATGGTAACCACAATTTTCTGTCCATTCCAGGTGTATGGAGGGCCAACTATTCACCTCTGTCTCCAAGCCACTGTGACCATTCCAAGTATGACCCTGTCTTGCCACAAAGTAGAATTTTCTACAATTCAGTGTGGACAGTGTATGGTGGAAACCATTCAGCTATCCAACACTCTCCAAGTTCCTTGTGAATGGTTTGTCCACACCCCACAGCCTACTAACAAGGTGAGTTGTGTTTCCCTTCTGTCCGTCTCTACTTTAGCCAGAGTTGGGGTTCTAGGCCTTTCCTCCTATCATTTTAACTTCCTGTTGAAGGACTCTCAGTGTTAACCATTTCCCAGTCCCTAAGCCTGGTACTTGAAGATGTCATAATGGGTATGATGTCTTACGGCCTCTGGTACACATTCCCTGCCTGGAAAGCACTCAGGACATGTAGCTGTTGTGAGTGGTGAGTAGAATAGATCTGTTTGCCGCATAAGTGATCTAATTGTCCAATGTTTATAACCCAGATGGATAAGCACATGCCAAAGTATTTAAGACGGAAACTACGGGCAGAGATGATTCCAAAGTCTCGTATCTTTGAGATCCAACCCACTTCTGGAGTCTTGGATCCTGGCGAAAGGGCCAATGTGCAAGTGAAATTCATGCCCAAAGAAGAGGTGAGCTTGAAAAAAATATGAGCCTTTGTAGAGATCTTCCTTCTGGGTCTCTTTGAGGTCAAAGCCCAGGCTTGTCTGGGACTCATACCTCCCGTTCTGCATATGGCATGTTCTTCAAGTTCACCTACTTGCTGTATGGACCAGTGGGTTGGGCTCAGCAGCCATGAGTAATGTATCAACTTTCACAGAAGCATGGTATTAGTGGCGTTCTGCCTCTGTATTTACAGGCTGTGTATCTTTGAACAAATCACTTGTCTGACTAAGCCTCATCTTGTTCATAGGTAACATAAAAAGCAATAATATTCCCATATCAACCTCCCTTATTGCAATTCTGAAATCCAATAAGCTCAAAAAAGTGGGGGTTGAAATTTCATAAGTTTCATATTAAAACTTGCTCAATAGAAAAATCTCATTTGAACTGACATACTGTTTTGCCTTTCTTTATCTTGCTTAGTTTCCACACATTGCAACTGCCAAAATATTAATGTGTTTCATTATAGGAGACGTTGCTGAGACTCCACTTAGGGCATCGGGTTCCAGAGCCTATATGCCCTGTGCTTACCTTCTTACAGATCAGAAGTTAAAAGCAGCTGGACACTGAGATTTCTGATGAGCTAGTATTGAGCCGCAACCAGGGCTCTTAGGGCCATTTAGGAGATTAATAACAGTGAATAGAGCATACAGCACACTCCCCTGTGTATTATCAGTGACCCAGGAACTATTAACTTCTACCATCAGTCACTGCGGTAGTCAGTACTTCCTGGCAGAAAGCCTCCCTGAGCCTGATAAATGTCTCTTCTATAAATGCCATGAGTTCAAAGTCACTCCTAATGGAGAGCATGGCAAGAATAATAAAATCCTAGAACTGGAGAGGATCTCAAGAAGTCTCACCATGATGACTTTTATTCAAAGCTAAAGACATCTGAGTGATGTTTTCCTTTTGATTTTGTTTTCAAAGACAGGGTTTTATGTAACTCAGTATGGCCTGGAGCTCACTAAGTAGCACCAAGATGGCCTTGAACTCTCAATCCTTGGCCTCACAAGTACTGGGGTTACAATCATGCACTATCATGCCTCATATATTCTGTTCTTTTATAAGAAAAAAAATCTATGTGATTTTTATACAATATATGGCTAACTCCCATTTTCCTGGTAATAGCTTTGAAGAAATGCTTCAGAATCTGCAGCGGGAAAGCAGAAAAGTAAATAACTTTATATTTCATTCTAAAATGAAGCCTGTGTTCCTACCTATCAAAGTCTGCCAATAATGCTGCTGATGCTGAAGGTTCTCTTTCTGTCCCCCTTGTTCCCCCCACCCCCCGCATCCTTCTCTCCTTCCCTCTCTCCATCCTCCCCTCCCTCTCCCCCTCCCTTTTTCTCCTCCCCCGCTTTTGCTCCCCCCTTCTCCACCACCACCTCCTCCTCCTCCTCGTGCTTTTTGTTGGGCTCCACCGTGTATCTCTGGCTGGCCTGGCACTTGCTAAGTAGACCAGGCTGGCCTAAGCTTTGCTCTGCCCTCCTGCCTCAGCTGGATTACAAGTGTGTGCACTAGCATGTCCAACTTCCCCGTGCTTTAAAAGAAAATTAGTTACATGCCTGCCGTTCTTAAGAGTGTCTTAAGACTAGCAAGGCTTTACAAGATTTGGGCTTTATTTTATTTTATTTTTCTTTGTGGTACTAGGAATTGAGCTATCCTTGGCCTGGTTCTGGATTCTTATCACTTCCGAACGAGGGAAATATCACTATGGAGCAGGGGAGGTGGGACGCTTGCAATGTTCCTGAGAGTTGTTGGGGGAACTCAGTGATCCCAGAAGGTGTCACTTCCCTGGCTTTTCTCCTGTACTCTCTACTGCCCATGGGCATCGACCGCCTCAGGCCCAGAGTGCCAGAGAGTGGTACCCATACAGGAGACTCAGCGACATGAAGACGAGACTGAGGCCTGCTGTAAGTGGTCAAGCCCCCCCGCACAGTGCCCAGCATGCTGTATACACAGCCCGTAAGTGCCTACTATGGTGATTTTACAGCTGTATAGGAAACATGAAGTTTTGTCCCTTTGGTGGTTCTCAGTTTTACATTGTGTGTTGTAGAGGGAAAAAAAAAAGATGATTTTGTTTCCATGTTTTCTAGAAGTTGTACAGCCAATCGCTGCTGTTCCATATTGGCCAGAGCACTCAGAGGCTCGTGCTTCTGGCACAGGGCCAAGGTCTGGAGCCACGCCTGGAATTCAGCCCTTCGGTTCTGGAGCTGGGGCCCCTCCTGCCTTATGCATCAGGGGATGAGGCTGAGGTGATTGTGAGGAACCCCTGCAACTTCCCCATTGAGTTTTACTCCCTAGAATTTGACCAGCAGTATCTCTTAGAAGAGAAGGTGAGCAGAGACCAAAACCGAACACCCTTCCTGACATGGCAGCCCTCACCCCTGGCACATGTCCGTGTGTCTGCAGTAACTTCTTCCCTCCGGCCTGTCTCCTCCCCTTCCCTTGTCAATTTCCAGTCCCTTCTCTGTAGACTTTCTCCACCTGCTTCCCTCCCCATGAGAACTTACCACTTTGTTGTGATCCCAATGTGCATTTTTAAACAAAAAGCCAGTGCATGTTCATAGTTAATATTTGCACAGTAAAGAACCACGTGTAACAACTTGCCATTGTCTTTGAAATGACTTTCTTTTAGACTTCTTTTAATTGGGACACTTCAAAAAATATGGATGGGGAGGTGACTTAGTAACGTCCATTTCTTGAAGCATGAGGACCTGAGTGAGTTCAGTCCCCAGTATCCATGTGAGAAAACCAGGCAGAGAATGCACACCTGTGATCCTAGCACGGGGAGGCAGAGACAGGTGGGATTCCTGGAGGGTTCCTTAGCATCAGCCAGACTAGCTGAATCAGTAAGTTTCAGAGTCAATGAAAGACTCTGAGTCAAAAAGTAAGGTGGGGAGTGATTGGGAAGATAATGAACATCAGCCTATACCCTACACACGTGCATGTGTACACACACACACAACATGCATGCACACACACGCGCAAGCGTGCACACACACACACACACACACACACACACACAAAGGCATACACACAAGGAAATAATTTTAAAATGTATGTATTCTGCCAATAGTTTGCATCTGTGCACCATTTACATTTAATGTAATTGTTGGTATCTTAGGGCTTACATCCACCGTTTTGTTTTGTTGTTTCTGGTTTTTGTCCTCTGGATACTTATGCTGCCTTCTTATTGGTCCTTCCAATGTTGTTTAGCATTCCATCTCAATTTACCTGGCACATTTTTCAGTATATCTCTTTATGTAGCTTCCTTAGACATTGCTACACACATTATATTATATCTCTGTAACATCTCATGACCCTCCTCATTTTAATATAACTGTCTTGAATATTTCCTTATAGAAGATAACATTGTAATTTTTGTTAGAAAAACTGCACAGAAGGAGAAGCATTTATCCTCTTACTCTTCCCATTATTCATCGTTTTCTTTCTGATATTTCAAGGCTTCTTTTTACTGTTTCCTTTCTATCTAAAGATCCATTATTAGTTATTCTTTTTATTATTAGTTTTTAGTTAGTACACAGAATAATGAGTTTCATTGTGGCATTCTCATATATATATTGTCATTGTAATTTACAGCCCCATCACTCTGTTAGTTATCTTTTAGGCTAGGTTTGCTAGTGAAAATTTCATTTTTCTTCATCTGAGGATGTCTCCATTTCCTCCCTCATTCTTGAGAATGTGTTTTACTGGCTATAGAATTCTGGACCAATGGCCCTTGAATACCATGACACTTCCTTCCAGCCTCCAGGACCTAGCGGGAAATCCAGTGCTTGCTCTCTCTCTTTCTTTCTGTCTCTGTCTCTCTGTCTCTTTCTCTCTGTGTCAGTCTGTCTTTCCCTCCCTCCCTTTCCCTTCTCTCTGAATCTCCCTTTTTCTCAACTTACGGATGATTGACATCTGAACAAAAGGCTCGCGTGACAGACAGGCACGTCTCCAGTCATCTTGTAGATACACAAGCTTTTTATGACGATTTCACTGCCTTTTGCACATACTCTAGGGGTGCCAGATTTAAGAGGGGAACAAGTTGTAGTTACATTTAAAGTTTAGGTACCTAAAAACATAGTATAATGGTGCCTAAATGTTATATACTAAAAATTACATTATTTATCTGATATTTAAATACTTTTTACTTTTTGCCCTAACACACACACACACACACACACAAACACATACACACACAATGTCATTTTACCAATTTTCTCTGTATTTAAGAGGAAACAACCTGACCAAGTATAGTATTGTTCAGCTCTATACAGTCCTGCACTGTATATTTCAGTGAACAGTGATACCATAACCATCTTGGTTTTAGAACAATGACAAAAATCACCTTATAACACATTTCTCACGTTTCGGAACATATCCCTCTCGTTAGGTGATGTGTGACTGCACTTTTTAAGAATGACTCACTCAGAGTGGATCATGGAATACTATATGTTTGTTATTAGGAAAAAAATGTATATGTGCTGTTTTCAAAGAAAGAAGAAGATGTCTCCCATGTGTGGTGTGCTTGGGTGTGTACGGAGCAAAACAAAGACTTTGAATCCCTGTAAATTCAGAGTGGGGCTCTACCTTTAGACCTCTCCATAGGGTCCCACCATGTGAAACCTACAAGATCTCTATAGATCTCTGCCTCTGCTAGAAGCAGGGCTTTGATGAGGCCAGTGAGCAAGAGGAAACCTCCAGTGGGACCAATAGTAGTTCTCATTCTCCCCTTGAGCAGATCTTGAGACAGCTGAAGGGCTATGATTCCTACAACACCCTGCTGCTGCCTCCCCGGAACCCAGGGGAAAAGCTTCCCCAGGAGATCTACGATTACTTCAGGGAAGTGAAGAAATCAAAAGAAGAGCAGATGAAGGCGAAATATCTAGAGAATCTGCCACAGGACAACGGTGAGAACCCAGCATGAAGTACCTTGGGCTCTGGCTGTTCTTCCATCCCCTTTGAATTACCCCTGCCATGGGACCAGCCGGCTCCTGTGTACCTGCCAGGTACCAGGTGCCTGCTGTATCCTGTTTAAGACCATTACCAAATAGGTCCTGTGGTCTTTGTGTTAAGGATGTAGGGCTGGGCACAGTCTGCTCTCACTAGAGTCTTAAAAACAGTGATTATAGATAGAAGAATGTGTGCTAGAGGCTGAGCCAAGGGATTTGCACAGAAACTGTAGCAAAGAGAGTCCAAGTACACAGCTGTGTATAGGAGAACCAGGGTTCCAGTCCAAATCCTCCTGCATGTAACTGACAGCAATCATTGTCTACCGCTGCTCCCTGAGGGGATGCTTAGATAATGTCTCCCACAAGGTAGAAATTGATGCCCTAAAACATATTCAAGTGGCCAGGGGCAGAGGGACGTACATTTGAAAAAGGACAGCCCTTCTGTGGTCATCAAGATCCATCGTGAGCTTCTCTGTCATCTCACCATCTTGTCCCCTCTTGTCCAGCAGCCCTGCGTTATCTTATCCCTTGCTTCTCCTGTGTACTTGAGCAGGACGGCCCCCTTGCTGACTTGTAGGACCCTATGGCTGGTGACACTGTGCCATCTCCTTTCTGCTTCTCGGTCCCTCACGCTGAAATATTCTCAGCCTAGTCCCGCTCGCTTCTGTGTTAACAGCCCTCACGTGTGTAGTTCTGCTCTTCCTGCCTGCATCTTCCACTAGACAAGGGGCTGGGGAAACAGCTCAGGGGATAAAGGGCTTGCCAGTGAGCATGAGAACCAGGTCCCCAGATCCCATGTGCGGCAGGATGAACTAATGGTCCTGATGGAATCCTCTCCTCCCGCCTCATGGTCTCTCAAGGAAAGAGAAGCCAGGCAGCGAATGTTCACCTGACTGGCAGGAAAGGCTGCCTCTCCACCCAGTGTTCTGGCCAGTGTTCAGCACCAGTAACTTGTTGGAGTTGTTTTTACAAAAGTCACAGGGCAAGTGGCTCTCAGTACTAGATGCTAGATCAAGGTATCATTGGGGTTGGTACCTTCTGAAACCCATCTCCCTGTGCATAGTGCTCTTCCTCCTGTGCCTCCCCACTGTGGGTCTCTGCCCTAATCTCTTCAGCGCTGATACCAGTCACGTTAAATCAGGACATACCTATATGATGACCTGGGAACCTTAATTACCTACTTAAAGGGCTTATTTTCAAATAAAGTCACCGTCTGAGACATTGAGGGGTTAAGGCTTTAGTGTATGAATGTAGGGAGACAGAAATGCATAAAATTAACCACTATATGGCAAATGCTGAGCTGAAGGGCTGGAAAGAAGACATGTGGCATAAGGCTCCTCCCTTTGGAGAGCTCACAGTCAGGAAGATGGTCAGAGAGACAGTTCAAGTCGGAGGAATGTCCAGTGTCCTCAGGAGACAGAGCCTGCTGTGTACAAAAGGACCTGGTGGAGGCAGACGAAAGCCTTGTTGCTGCTCTTGAAGTCCATACACACCAAAGTTGGAAGTGTTTTTTTTTTCCATTTGACCCAGTGGAAGATGGTCTGGATCCAGGGCTGATGGGTTCAGGGGGAACCCAGGCTGGATGCTCATCATCAATACCTCACCCAACCCTGGCTCATGCTGCTCTCGTGCTGTGGAGACTCTGACTTCTCTGGCTGTGACCCAGGGAGGGCAGCTGCCTCTAGTTACATCTCACTTCTGAACAAAGGAGAAAACTTTCCTAGGTTAGAGAGGTTCACCTAGTGTTGTCACAGACTTCTGTACCCACTGGGATGCTGTGGAAGAGGGGACAATAATGTGGTGCTGGTCTGACAGCTGTCAATCACACTTAACATGACACGGGAAACACTGGTGAAAAGCTAAGGGTAGAAGCAGGCTCTGGGCTGTTATGCACAGAACAGTCTCCACATAGTCCTGAAAGCCTGAAAATTTAAAATCTGTAGAGCAGTGCTTCTCCTGCTCCGGCAACTATAAAACCAGCTTCAGTCCCTGTCTCCATGTGTCTAGCTCAGTCTTTATTACTATTTTTTTTTTTTTTTACAATTTAAACTATTATTTGGGACTCTTAGGAATTCTCCAAGTTTCCTGGGCAAATGTATCCTTTCAGTATCTAAACACATTTAAATGTAGACACACTGTGCACAGAGGAAATGCCAGAGCCAGCTGATTGTTGTTCTTGGTCGTTGGGATTGGTAGTACAGGGCGCTGGTCAGCATAGCCATTCTTTATCTCTTTCCCCATCTCCTGCTCCCCATCCAACTTGTCTTTTCATCCTCTGCTTCCCCTGCAGACGAGGAAGAGATGCCATCAGACCAGGGAACCTCCGCCAGCACAAAGAGGACATCACTTAGCCGAGGGATCTCTGCCACATCCAACATGGAAGAACGGCATATTGTGGCTGAATCCAAAAGCTTCCCAGATGAGGACGAGGATGAGGAAAGCCTGGAAAAACTAACCTTCCAAAGTAACTGAGCATTGCGGCAGGGGGCAGTTCTGTCTATTCAATGTCTGGATAGCTTCCTCCATAGAAAGGGTACTCCGGGCCTCCTGCAGCGGCTTCCCACCTGCCACGTATACCCTCTGGTGACCCATCTACTCACATTGTACTTGGAGCACAGAAGCCTGCAGAGCAGCTTAGCATGTGATACTTTCTTCTCGCTGCCGTCCCTTGCATTTTAACCAGACTAAGGAAGACCCAATCCCTGAATGCTAGCACTACAGCCAACTGGGAAGTGTTTAAAGAAACACTCGGAGGAAGTGGAGCACATTCTTCCAAATGTCCCTCCAATCAAACATTAAGAAACCCTCCACTTCACCTCCCAGCATCTTGGACCCACTGTCTGGCCTTCATTTTCTCGGAGATCTGAGTTAAAGCCGGGGAACACAATGACAAGTCTGGGATAAAGGCAGATTCCCAGTGTCATGCCTCATGTTTACCCGAATCTGGCTCAACTCGCCCGTGAGCGGTCCCTGACCCTCTGTGGCACCTTTTCCCCATTCCACAATCCTGGCTCTACCCCTATCTTCTGAAGTGTCTTGGATTCCCCTAGAGCCAACTCCAGACTCCTCTCCACACAGCCATCCTTTTTTATTTTTCAACAAGAGGATTTCCTCCAAGTAGAATTTAAGTCAATGAATATCTTTGGTGTTTGTTTTTTTATTTTAAAGTGTAGAGACACATTATTAACCAAATGAGGCCTTCTCATGTACCACAGGTGGGGACTGCTGCAGCACTGGGCATTTTAGAAACAAGGGTATTTTAAAAGAAAACTTCATTCCCATCCCTATTGGTACCTATGTACCTATGGAAATTCTGGGATGCACACTTGTGCCCACGCTCACATGTAGTTTGGATTTACAGCTGACAAGATCCAGAGCACAGACAGCCACTCCGCGGAGGAGGTTGGAGAGGTGGAGAGCAACCCAGTAAGCAAGGCAATTGCACGCCACCTAGGCATCGACATTTCTGCAGAAGGCCGCCTGGCCAAGAACCGGAAGGGCATCGCCATTATCATCCATGGGACACCCTTGTCAGGTACGTGACAGTCCTGAGGGAGAAACTGTGGCCAGAGATGCCATGTCTCTTCCATAAGGAACTGTGGACACATCAGCTGTGGTCAGGGCCAATCATAAGAGTTTCATCTGAGGAACAGCATACCGAATGGTCACATGCCCTGTCTCCAAAACACAGACGGTCTATTTTACCACAATCGGAAAACCAGCATCACACAAGTGTATTATAGTGAAGACAAAGACAGGGCTGGGGAGACATTTCCATAACCAGAGTGCTTACAGGACAAGCATGAAGACATGGGTCTGGACCACCCCCACCCCCGCCCAGAGCCCACATAAAAGCCGACAGCAGTGGTTTGTGCCTGTAGCCCCAGTGCTGGGAGGCAAAGGCAGGCAGGTCCCTGGTCTAGACAGTCAGACAGTCTAGACGAAATGGCGAGCTTCATGTTCAGCAAGACACCCTGGCTTAACAATTAAGAGGGAGAAGCCACCGAAGACAGATATCCTGGCGTCACACTCTGGCATCCACACATGCCAGCATGGGTGTCCATATATGTAGATACCACACCCAGAGACACATTTTTAGAAAAGCTCTTCATGATCTGCCTTTTGTCATGAGGAGAAGGTGTCAAACTTAGGACTTATAATTTGTATCTGTTTGATATTGCCTCTGTAACAGCCACAAATTTAGCGGCTTGAAGAGGCACTAGGACAGTCCATTTTCTTGTCTTTTCTAGCTTCTAGAAATATTGCCCATCTCTCCGGCTCCAGGCAACAGCCTCCACCCTCAAAGCGGACAGTGCAATCTCTTCTAGGGGCTTGCTGTCACATCACTGCCTCTGACTCCAGCCCTCCTGCTTTGTTTCTTCTAGGGACTCCTGTAATGAGATAGAGGCCACTCAGATAATCTGTAAATGGATCACACCTGCAAAATAATCCCACTTTGCCTATAAGGGAACATGCTTGCAGGCTCCAGGGACGGGAGCATCTGCATCTTTAGGGTTATAATTCAGCATCCTGTGTGACCCATTCCCTCCCTCTCTGCCTCTTTTCCTCCCTCCATCCTTTCTTCCTTCCGTTCCTCCCTCTTTTTCTTTCTTTCATTCTTGGACTCTAGTGTTGAGGCTGGCCTCATACTCCCTATATAGCTGGGGATGGCTTTGAACTCCTGATCCTTCTGCCTCTGCCTTCCAAGAGCTGGAATTACAGTTCTGTGCCACCATGCCCAGTTTATGTGGTACTGGGGATCAGACCCAGGGCTTCATGCAGACTAGACAAGCACTCTGCCAACTGAGTCACATCCTCAGACCCTGTTTTGCTTTGTTATTTTTATATTAATTGCGCTTTTGTTTATTTTACATGTGTGAATATCTTGCCTGCTTATGTGTATATGCATCACATGGGTATCCGGTGCTCACAGAGGCCAGAGAGGACATCAGATCCCCTGGAACTGGGTTACAGATGGTTGTGAAGCACCGTGTGGGTGCATTCTGGGAACAAAACTGCTCTTTTGCTAGAGCAGCCAGTGCCCCTAACCACTGAGCCGTCTCTCCAGCCCCCAGCATTTCATTTATGCTTTATGAAAACTATCAGTAACATGGATACATATGCAAACTTTGCAGCTATAGGCCAACACTAGTATCTCTACATGAGTGGACTCTAGATCCCTTTTCTTTGCTCTTATCTGTTATTTCTGAATTTTCTACTTTTTAATGAAAGTAGATTGACATGGGAAAAGCCAAGTCAGCACAGGTTACTCTTTAAACCCAACATGTCTTCCTGTTAAAGATAAACAGTGGGGTTGACACAGTACTTGAGAGGCAGTAGAAGCTGTTTTTCTACCTGAGGAGGAAAGCCTGGTGAGGCTGTCGGGTGTCATGCCCCTGTGCCTCAGTGGCACGGTTAGGAACGGATCCACAGCTCTGACTCACAGCAGTGCTTCCTCGTCTCTGCTGAGATACCTCTGGCCACTTAAGAGACTTGGAGGTGAAGCACTCAGAACTCACTCCACAGGGTCCTCTGTTCTGCAGACTTCTGTCTAGGACACTGAGCAAATGAGACTCTTGAGAGTCAATGCCCTGGCCGTTTTTTACAGGAAAGACAGCCAACGCCATCAGCATGGCCAGGTATTACAATGCAGCCTGCTTGAACATCGACTCCATTGTCCTGGAAGCCATGTCAGACAGTAACAACATCTCAGGGATTCGGGCCCGGGAGCTGTGCATCAGAGCTGCCATAGAGCAGTCTATGAGGGAAGCAGAGGAGTCAGGTAAGGCCCATTCTCCATGGTTGTGTGTGTGTGTGTGTGTGTGTGTGTGTGTGTGTGTGTGTGTGTGTGTGTATGTAGATACACATGCATGTAAGGGCATGTGCATGTGAAATTCAGAGGACAATCTTGCCTGTCCTCTGGAGCTGCCCACCTGGTTTGTTGACAAGGTCTTTCATTGGTCTGGAGTTCACTGATTACTGGGCTAGCTGATCAGTGAGGCCCAAATACCCGTATCCATTTCTTCTCTCCAGCACTGGGCTTTTAAGTGCATGCTACCATACCAGACTTGTTATGTGGGTTCTAGGAATTGAACTTGGGTCCTCAGGCTTACATGGCAAGCACTTTACCAATTACTCTATCACCTCAGGCTCCTCTTGGCTTCTTCTGGTCAAGTGGTGGTACCCTTACTGGTAAGATCACCCCTCTATGCATCACATTGAGCTGCCTCTCCTATAGCCCGGTCGAAGGCTGACATGTGACATGTTGCCAGTTGATCCCAAAGAATTCTCTTCACCTAGCATATAGAAGTAGTAGTCCATGCCCATGCAGGAGTATGCTTGACACAGTAGAAAACAGGACTGTAAGAGACACAACCCACATTGTGGTTGGACTGACACTTGGAGGGGAGCCACAGGAAAATATCACAACCACAGAAGTTTCAGTTCCTGGGAGAGAGCAAGTTTGAGACTAGACATTTCCAACAAAAGGTGACTGGGAAAGTCTTCATGGAAATGGGCTTTGGGGATTGGGTGACTGTTAACAGGCAAAAACAGAGACAAGGACAAGAAATCAGGGAAACTGATGGTAACTCAGAGGTGGGAAGGCTAGTTGGGTCAATTGTAATTAGTTTTGATTAGGAATTTGAACTCTATTGAAAAAGAAGAATTTGGGGGTGACTGTGGCCTGTCTTCCAGATGTCCAAAAACCACAGCAGAAAAGTGGTTCTCATCATGTAAAGGGAGCGATAGACAAGCAGGGGGAAATGGCCTTGGTCCAGCTGGCTCTGTGTCTACCTGCATGGTGTGGAATTGAAGGAGCAGGGGGATGTTCAGGGATGATCACAGAGACTTCTAGCCACAGGAACTAGGAAAGTGGCGTCATCTGCCATGGAAGGAATCCTGGCAGTGGGGGCGGGGGGAGGCAGCATAAGGAGATGGACTGAACTTTTGGATCTCGTCATAGAGAGGCCTAGTGTGGTCTTCCCATTACAAGCCAAGAATCCTGCCTCCATCCGGTCATTTGAGGACCGCAGGTCAGGAAAGCAGCTGCACAAGGAAAAGAATATATTGAGTCAAGCAAAGGACCTGTTTAGAGCTGGCTGCCACTTGGAATGCTCATGGGAGAAAGCAAGGTTCTTTGCTGAGTATATAAGAGAAATAGTTCTACAGGGAAAATCCCAGGCAATACATTATTCTAACTTTTTTTTTTTTTTTTTTTTTTTTTTTGCTTTTTCGAGACAGGGTTTCTCTGTAGCTTCAGAGCCTGTCCTGGAACTCACTCTGTAGCCCAGGCTGCCCTCGAACTCACAGAGATCCACCTGTCTCTGCCTCCCGAGTGCTGGGATTAAAGGCCATAATTCTAACTCTTTTAAGTGTTATTTTCTGACAAACAAATGATCCACGTGATTATGTCAGCATCCTGGTGAAAATGATGAATTTGAGCTCCTGAACCGAGTACCATCAAGCTAGAGATGGTGCTGGGGGAGTCTGTCTGTCAAGTGAAAGCTGCAGACACTGGACAAGGTGGAACGGCCCCCGAGAGGAAGCTCTTAAGAAAAGCCAGGGGACACGTAGCTGGGGGTGGGGTCCCAAAGGCAGGGGCTCAGCAGGACAGGCACTGGAGAGAGAAGGGGAGAGCCTTGCAGCTTTGCGGGGAGGAAGACATGTGAGCGAGGCTTTCACGTCTTCTGCCTCCTTGCTTTGGAGCCCTTTGATCTAATGAACACACTATTCTCATCTCGCTTTCTTTGTTCTGTTGTCTGTCTCCTCTGCTCTCAGTCCAGAAGCTTTCAGGGCAGCGGCTGTGTTACTTTTCCTCACTGCTGCATTCACAGCACTGGGAGCAGTGTCAGGCATAGAGCTGACTCCTGACTAAGATGTATTTTCAAAAACAAAAAGCCATTGAACCAATAAATGAGCAGAATTGGAGCCTGCTGAAAGCTATAAGGAAATGAGCCCTATGATGGTCTCTCAAGGTCCAGAGGTTTCTGATGTCTTTGGGGGCCTCAGTGGAAGGGGTAGGCCCTGCTACAGTCAGCAGGCTGGAAGGAGGTCACTAGGTCCAAGCCTGCCTCTGCCAAGCAGGAGCCATTAGCCTCAGGAAGATACCGAGTGCTTGAACTGTGGCTAGTTGAAGCTTAGCTGAGGTAGAAGAGCACAGTGTACCCTAGACCACTGAGGACTCAGAGTGAACAGGAGAATTCACAACGGTACTGTCAGTTTTTATGCTTGGCTTACAAATTGAACTGTCCATTGCCATGTACCAGTTTAAATAAAATATATCATTTTAGTTTATTTTTTACTTTTATGTGGATAAGGAAATTTTTAAATTATAGACATTATTGTGACGGTGGTTTTACTGGCTGGTTTTGTGTGTCACCTTGACACAAGCTAGAGTCATCAGAGGAAGGAGCCTCAGTGGAGGAAATGCCTCGGTGAGATCCAGCTGCAAGGCATTTTCTCATTTAGTGATCAAAGGAGGAGGACCCATCCATGGTGCCATCCCTGGGCTGGTGGTCCTGGGTTCTATAAGAAAGCAGGCTGAGCGGGCCAGGGGAAGTAAGCCAGTAAGCAGCTCCCCTCCGTGGCCTCTGCATCAGCTCCTGCCTCCAGGATCCTGCCCTGATGAGTTCCTGTCCTGACTTCCTTCAGTGATGAACAGCAATGCTGAAGTGTAAGCCAAATAAACCCTTTCCTCCCCAACCTGCTTTTTGCTCATGGTGTTTCATCACAGCGATAGAAGCCCTAACCGAGACAGTGGTGGTTTGGGTCACTGTTTAGAGAAACTGAGCAGTAAAGGGGACAGAAATGAAATGATTACAGGACAGAGGAGAGGAAAGAAGAAAAGGAAGAAGGGAAGGAGAAAGGGAAAAAAGAAAGGAAGTCATCCCTTCAAATTAAAATGTTTGCTAAGATCATACCTAGAAGCTCTTGTTGAAATATGGAGAGTGCTGTGGGCACTCTAAAGAGATTTTACGGTCACTGAAGAACAGGGGTGGGCAGGAGAGCCAGAGAGAGTCCACAGTGAACAGTAGTCGAGACTTAGGTGAGAGTTTAGTGGCCTGTGCTTCTGAGGGAAGCTGGGTCAAGCAGAGTGGAGGCATCGGGTGTGGTGACGGCGTGGTGAGAGGTGTGGCCAGTGGAGGACCAGCAGGTTCTCTAACTGCCACAGGACTCAGCTGGGGCTACTCCAGTAGAGGGGTTCAGGCTCCCTAGTCCCCCATCAGGTACAATATGGCTTCTCGCTACATAGTCCCAAATCCTGGGAGAGGGGCAGAGGGAGTTGCAGAAAACAATAAGCCAGAGTGAAATGTAGCTGTGAGGGAACTCCAGAGACTTATTTGCTGAGATGATTGACAGGAACATTGAGTATGAGTCTCCCCAAGAGCTAGAGAACCTCAGATGCTACTTAGCTTAGGAGGCAAAGAATGTTCTCCATCCCGGTCCCCTTCAGGGTGCCTAGTCCATCTTTGAAGACAGTCCCTGGGGGCACAATGAGAAC
The DNA here is from genome assembly GCF_949786415.1 of Peromyscus eremicus. Taxonomy (NCBI): domain Eukaryota; kingdom Metazoa; phylum Chordata; class Mammalia; order Rodentia; family Cricetidae; genus Peromyscus; species Peromyscus eremicus. Next base: position 97,618,023 of record NC_081420.1, on the reverse strand, counting down.
AGGGCAAGTATATCAGAAGCCTGAGGCAGCACAAAGGTACTCCAGCAAGAGCTTTTCTAAATAGATTTTAAATAACTGAAAGTTTAGAAAGTATCTCAGAGGGAGCTGAGAGGGTAGCAGTCTGCTTGGAAGAGGAGTCAGGAACGAAAAGAAAAAAAGAACTGTGTGAATAGTCATATTTGCTAACAGTCACACGCTTCTTCCTTAACTCACTTATCATTTGAGTTGGCTCTGCTGTGGGTAGAAAGAACTCTGCTGCAGCAGCTATTCCTTGGCCTTACCACTGCCCACAATCTCAAAAAGGTAAAGTGTCAGATTTCCAAGGCAAGGCCTTATGCACAAGCAACTCAAGAAATTCTTGGCCTCTGGGCTGGGAAAGAAAGTGGGCAGAGACCATTGAAAGGATGAGCAGTGTGGTAGTTTGAATGAGAAATGTCCCCCATGGTGGTGCTGTTTGGGGAGGTTCAGAACCCTTTAGGAGGCGCAGCCTCCCTGGAGGAAGTATGTCATGAAGGGCAGGCTTGAGGGTTTATAGCCTTGTTCCCCCTTTCAGTTCACTCTCTCAGCTTCCTGTGTGAGATGTGATCTCCCGGCTCTTGTTCCTGATGCTGGCTGCCATCCATGCCTCCCTTCCATAAGGGACTCTTATCTCTCCGAACCATAAGCCAAAACACTTTGGTCTTTAAGTTGCCTTTGGTCACGGTATTCTATCACAACAGTAAGAAGGTAACTAATGCAGGCAGAAAAGAGCCCAGACCCCAAGTGAGCCGTCATTCAGTGCTTGATGAGTGGAGCCTCTTCCTCGAACCCAGGTCAGTCAGCTGTATGAGAAGATGGTTCAGCATTCCATAAGAGAGTAACACAGGCTTCGGGGTACCATCCCCACTGTGATTTCCTTCATGTTGTAAGATGACTTTTACTAAAAATCCACCTTCTCCTAATAGCTCAGGAGTCTTCAATGCTCCAAAATATTGCGGCACCACCAGTACGACTAAGCACTGAGAACCTGGGCAAGTTTACCTCAGAACTCACTCTCGGGTCCCAGGAATTTAAACCTCCAAAGAGTGTTCGAGGGAGCATGATGGTTCCCAAAGGCAAGGCGGATAGCCACTGGTCTGGGTCTCAGAAGCAGCATCATCCGCACCAAGCCGAAACACCACAGGTATGCAGGGATCCCTGGGAAGAGGGTCGGGATCTCCTCCTCCTCCTCCTCCTCTTCCTCCTCGTCCTCCTCCTCCTCCTCCCCTGCCCCTTCTCCTCCTCCTCCTCCTTGGCATCCTACAGCTAGGCCAGCACCCTCTGTGTCTGTGGCTGTCCTTAGCAGGAGACTGCTATCCCTGTGCCACTCCTTCAGAAATTAGTGTGAAGCCATCTGGTACCCCGCAAGTACTTTCCTGTTGTTGGTACCCAGCTGGATGCCAGAGGGGCAAAGGTAAGAAAGCTGCATTGGTGGAGAGTCGGCCCGACACAGCAACCACCGTCTTCAAGTAACTGGTCCCATAGAAACCTCCAGTCCTCATTCTCTCTGCCCACCTCACTGGAGATCCCCTGGTCCACGCTCCCTTGTACCTTCTCCTTTATTATATTCTCCAGACAGTCAGTCTCCAGCCCCAGTGGACTCAATTCCATCCAGACCAAACTGATCATAGCTAGAAAAATCACTTGTCTCTCCTCGATAGATTTAACACCACACATCCCAATGTCTGCCATAGACGTTTGCCCTCCATTAAAATGACCATGCTACGGCTCTCCTCATGCTCCTGAACTCTAAGACACTCTTCTTCATTCATCCTCAGCTGACAATCTCTCTGCTGAGCTCGAAAGACAATGACTTCATCCTCACCACCGCATCTCCCAGCAGGCTTCCGTAGCCCAGTACTGTCCCTGCCTGCAGCTGAGTCCCTGCCCCTGCTCGCATTCCAAGCTGACCTCTCACCTGTGCGCTGGACCCCACCCCTTTTCCTCCAGGGGCTAAATTCCTACCATGGTCCTTGAGCTCCTGTTTTTTCCTTCTTTGCAATGTGTCCATTTTTTTTTTAATATGACCTTGCATCCCTCTCCAGCTCTTAACTCATCCTTTAGATCCTTTTCACTGTAATTCCTCCAAAGAATGGCTGTGCCAACTGCCTTCTCTGTCTTGGCTGCCCCCAATCTCCTTCACCAATTCCATTGAGACATCTATCTCCCACCTCCATTCCACTTACCGCATTGGTTACCGGACTCCACACACACTGGGCTCCTGTGTGCTCCCAAATCATCTCATACACACTGAGGTAGCTTGCAGCTTCCTCACAGAAAGACCTTTCTCTCGGTGTTATCTCATTCGGTCATGTTGCCCAGGTGATACGATCTCGCCATGGCCGTCCTCTACCCCCAACACTACTCCTCATTCCTTGTCTGGTCACTTCCCCACCACAGTAATATTACTGATTCCTGTGAGAAGTGCTCAGTTTCCATGTCTCCCATGAGAATGTTAAGAGCCATGTAGGCAGCACCATTGTTAGCCCTGCTTCTTGATGGATCCCTAGTCTACGAGGAGGGGCTGGTGCATGATGGGAGCTCAGGAAATATCTGTTGAGTGAATGGACAGTCGAACACAGTTCAGGACATACAAAAAACACCTCCCACAATAATCCAACTTGAAGCTACCAGCCATTCTTGGGAGAAAATAGGAATCCTGCATTTTACAACACAGTCCTCATTTATAAATACGGAGCCCACAGAGGTTGTATGGTTTTTCTGGATGCTACATGGCTTGTTGAGACAGCTGTTGAGGCAAAGCTAGAGTCTGACTTGCGGCTCTTCTCTCGCTCCTCAGATTCCCTCTAGCCCTCTCCTCATGGGGCCCACTCAGCGGCGACTCAGTGTCAGCGCCAGTATCGGAGGTGAGACCGGGCTGATGAGCTGTGTGCTCCCAGAGGACCTCCTCGTTCAGATCTTGGCTGAGCGGATACAGGTGCGTGCACACCCACTCACACAAAGCTGCAGGCTTGGGACTCACACGCTGAACCCATGCTGAGCGCGGAGATGCTAGGCCATCAGCCACCCTCAGCGGCTCAGAGCCCAGGGGTCTCAACGAGGAAAAGTGGACTTCTTTACTCTCAACAGCCTTATCCCTTTGAGAGCTCTTGCCCATGACCTCTGCCTTCCCTGCAGCCTGAGGCCACTCTTTAAAGATCCAAGGAGCAGATTACACATCAATCAATCAATCAATCAATCAATCAATCAATAAAGCAAAAAGAGTGATGGGTTTAAAAAAGTATAATGTAAGCAGCTAATGTTAGAATTTGACTAGCATGGTGATGTATACCTGAAATCCCAGCACTCGGGAAGCTGGGACGGGCAGGTGGGGGCGGGGTGGTGGTATAGATTTGAGACCAGGGTGGGCTACATAGTGAGATCTTGTCTCCAAAATAAAACATGGGTCTCTGTAAATTGCTGTTAAAAATGTTTTCAGTATGTAATGTGAAAAAGATTAGTATGTAAAGCAGAATTACATTTTATATATTTGCAAATAATGTCACATGCATGGTGAAAAAGCAAAAACTCCTACCCTATGAGGTAAGCGTTGTTCTCTTTGGCTAGTAGCTTGATGGAGTTTATATCTCCTTTTGTCTTGCTAAGTTCTTTGTAAGGACATACTGCTTTTAAGATCAAAACCAATACAACGCATTCTTTAAGAACTTGAGGGCCTGGAGCCGCAGCCCACTGGAAGAGCGCCTGCCTGGCTTGCTTGAGGCCTCGGTTTGCTCTCCAACACTACACGCATGGAAAACGTGCATAACTGCTCTGCAGTCATGACCAGCAAGAGCAAGGAGGCCCCAGAGTTGTGTGTTTGCTTTGGTTTCTCACACTGGGCCTCTTTTAAGTGAACATTTTTCGTGTGTGTGTGTGTGTGTGTGTGTGTGTGTGTGTGTGTGCTCACGCACATGTTTGTATATGTGTGTGCATATGGATTAGGGGAGAGAGGTACATGTTCATGTGGAAGCCTAAAGTTGATTTCAGATGTCTTTCTCAACTTTTTATTTATGGAGTTATGGTCAGAGATTACCGATTCTGGCTAGTCTAGTTAGCCAGCTGATGCAGAGACCCCAGTGGACCTCCCTAGTGCTAGGATTACAAGCATCAGCCACACTTCCCTGGTAACCTACCTAAGTGCCAGGGATTCCTCTTGCCTGTTTCTGGCCACTGGTGGCTCCACTGAGCTCCTTTGAGTAATACCACACTGCAGGAGAAACCATTCTTCCGTGGTCATATCACCAAAATCACTCTGCTCCAATGCAGTGGACCACTAAGAAAAATGTGGGCCTCAGAGACAAGTTAGTGGTGATGTGTTGGCCCGAATGGTGTCTCCCAGCGGACACCTCATAAGATCTGGGTGTGGTTGTGTGTACTTGTAATCCTGGGGAGGCAGAGACCAAAGGATCCTCAAGACTCACTGGCCAGCCAGTCTTCTAGAATCAGTGAACCCCAAGTCCCAATTAGAGACCTTATTTTAAAAATAAATAAAAAGAGGTGGACGGCTCTCCAGGAATAACACCCGAGGTTGTCCCCTGGCTTCCACATGCGTCTGCATGCATGTGCACCTGTACACAAGCATGCACACACATGTACACACACATGCACACGTAAAAAGAGAAGTGCAGGTGGCCCATCTGCTCTTGCCACCTGTTTCTTTGTCCGTGGGAACCCTTTCCTTTTCTCTCCTTTGCATCTTATTTTCATACACCTCGTGGATATTTCTAGACCTTTTGACATTTTCTTTGTTCCTTTATTCTGCACATGGAGATGAAATAAACCCTCTGTTCTCCAGTCACCTGCCATTACACACTTTCATAGCTGACTGGGTATTTAGTCTTCATTTTCGTTTGGAGGGACCAGTCAGTTCTACAAACCCAGCTCCTTCATTTCATGTCAGCGCCTGGACTTTGGTTTCATGATGTTTATTTTGGAGCTTGGTGGGTATGTGTACCATGACAAAAGAACACGCCTTCTCTCCATAGAGAGCAGCTGATCTCCAGGCTGCACTAACCATCTTGTTCTCTCTGCTTGCAGCTGAGTGACTGCTTCAGAGGCGTGGTGTTCGACAGCCTGGACACGCTCTTTGCTCGGAGTGCGTCCTCCGCCCTCCTCTGCCTGCTAAAGGCCATCGGCAGCCGGGAGCACATATATGTCCTCAACATGGCTCAGGACTATGCGGCCATGAAAGCCCAGGAGAAGGCCAAAAAGGAGCTAGAAGGCAAGGCCCCCAACCTCCCTGCTGTCCTTCCCAAGCCCAACAGGGCTTTCCTTGCCAAGGGGCCTTGTGCTTTTCGCCTCGATTCCCTGGTACAATAATCCTCCAATGGGCTTAAATGACATTGTTACACTTTACCTCTGCCCTGGAAAGTGACTGGGGCACTTGCTTCTAATTGTAACCAGGCTAAGCAGAACAAACACACTGTGGGCACATCCTGGCCTGGGATACTTTGCTTGCTGGTCCAGTTAAAGCAATATGCAGTTCCTTTGAGCTAACGGGGCTATTTTGTACACTCTGGGTCATTTCATCCTCACCGGTGAAGATTATTATTTTACTGATGAAGACAATGTAGCCCCAGGACACAAAAGTCTTCTCAAGCTCACATGATAGATAGATATGATGGCACTCAGTAGGTGTAGGAAGGATTGTAAACTCAAGGCCAGCCTAGGCTGCATAGCAAGACTACAAGTATAGTACATTCAGAGGGGAGCCACTTTGCTCGTTACCTGAAAAAAATTAGTCATTTAAAAAACTGATTTAAAAATAGGTAACAAGGGCCGTAAAGATGATTCTGCAGGTAAAGGTGCTTGCTACCAAGCCTGACAACCTGAGTTCAATCCCTGGGCCCCACCCACATGGTGGAAAGAGAGATCTAACTCCCACAAGTTGTCTTCTGATATCTGTATGTGGACTGTGGCACACATGTGCCCACGTGCGCACACACACACACGCATGCACGCACGCACGCACGCACGCACAGAGTAAATAATGTAGTTTTAAAAAGAAAAATAGATACAACAACATAAAAATAATGTTACTTGAATTAGTCTTAGTTTAGTCAGAAGCAGGTTAGCAAAGCATGGCATGTGGGTGAGGATTTGGGGACTGCTGCCAGCACTGTCCCCAGGAGGTAGAGCCCTGCCTCTGAGAATCATCAGCTCTGGATGCTCTCCTGTGCTTCACTTGGGCTCTCCTCTCAGGGAACCAGCTGCCCAGCTCAGCATTTTAAAGTAAGAGAATTTAAAGCAGACTTCATTCATGAACAGAAGTCAGTCTGCTTCCTCATATTCTCATCAGGAACCATGAGCAGGCTCCTTTGAAGTATTTCAACCTCCTGCTTCCTAGTTATCTAGAACAGTTTTCTATAATGATCAGCTTGAAAGAAATGGCTTGTTATTATTATTTATTATTATTTTCTTGATGATCTTTGGGCTGAATCCGTATCTCTGACACAGAATCAGTGTCTGGTGAGGACCAGCTTGTGTTCTGTCCCAGTGTCCTCTTGCTGAATCTTGGCCTGGTAGGAAGGGCATACTCCCTCAGGCCTTATTTGGAAGGACACTAATCCCATTCATGAGGGCCCCACCCTTATGACCTATTCATCTCCTAAGACCCCACATCTTAACAATTTCATATTGAGAGTTAGGTTTTTATCTGTGAATGTAGGGAGACACAGACATTAATACCATAGAAATTACAAGCTTGATGACGTGAAACAACATGGATTTACTATGTTACAGCTCTGGGGTCAAAGTCATAACGTAGGTATTAACAGTGCTGTGGGCCTGTAGAGGCTGCGGTGGGCAAGGGTCCTGCTCCTTGCCTTTTACAGCTTTCAGAAACCACCTTTTAGAATTCCTCGACTCACGCCCCTTCCTTGCAGCCCCCATCACAGAGCTGCTGCCTCTTCTGTCATCTCTCTGCTTCTGCTGTTCACCCTCTCCGCTCCTGCCTCCCTCCCACAAGGAATCTTTTCAGGGGACTCTGCCTAGTTCTGTCCGTGTCTGCAGAAGTCCTTCTGCCCCGGAAAGCCCCACCTTCACAAGTGTAAGGATTAAGACTTGGGCGTCTTTGGGGACCACTCCTCAGCCAACCCTAGATGGAGCCCAAACTTGGCACTGTAGAGATAAAGGAAACCCAGCAGGGACCGGGGATCCCATCTGCGCTCCTGCCCCCTCCCGCTGTCACTGTGTGGGCAAAGATGCTCAGACCCTGACCTCCCCCTCCCTCTCCCCCTTCACTCCACAGAGCGTAAACACAAGGAGGCTGCTGCGAAGGAGAAGGAGCGACTCCGAACATTAGATGAGGAAGAATACGATGCCCTAACACCGGAAGAGAAAATCATGTTTGACCGTGAGGTTCGGCAGGCACTCCGGGAGAGAAAGAAGAAGTGAGACCAGCGGCTGGCCAGAGCAATGCTGTTCCCTGGGGAGGGAGGGACTCATGGGGAGACCGGGGTTGGTAGGGTATAGGCTCTGCTCTGATTTATCTTCCAGAAAGACAGCAGCAACCACAGAAGACCTGGAGGGACACCTGTTGGGGGAGGGTGGGGAAACCCATTTGGCTACCCCAGGGCCCCAGCTGCTGCAGGCTTTTAGGGTATCTCCTGCTATCCTCTGCTCCCTCCTGCTGGGGCATTTGAGACTGGCAGGGAGGATGTCATGTCTCTGTGCTCTCCTAAGGTCCCACTGGCTGCCCTAGCAAATGAATTCTGGGTAGCACTTGTTGTCCTCTGTGACTAAGTGTCTGCAGCTGATGACCCAGGTACCACACTGTTGACATGGGTATAGTGACCTAACTGTTCTCCCACTTCTTAAGCCCACATCTGGCTGCCTCTGTATGATCCTCAGCCTGGGCAGCTCACAGTCAACAAGCACATCCACTCAATGCCCATCACTAGGGACCAAGAACTGGATCCCATACACACACACACACACACACACACACACACACACACACACACACACATACACACACACCATGTAGCACTCCAGAAAGCCGGGCCTGCAAGCTCAGGCTGTCTATCTCACAAATAGCCTTCCTATCTTCAGACATCACAGACATGGACAGTACCACTGCCCACTGTGCTCTGGGGTTTCCAACATTAGAGGACGCCGCCGAGCCGTGGTACTCAGCTGTGATACACGCCCATTTTCTCCTCTTCCTCTGCCTCTAGACGCCTCTCACTGACTCTGAAAGAGGTTGTATATCTCCTGCCTGCCCCCCACAGCATAGCCTCATCCTTCCCCCTGCATAAGAGAAATGTCTGTCCATCAAGAGGCATAGCAAGCTTAGCGTTGGCACCCTGGAGACACTCCTTTATCACCAAGGCTGCAGTACTTGCTGTCTTCAAGCATCTGCTTCATAGAGCACATTTGAGCCCCAGAGCTCATCAACAAGCTGTTTATAAATGCCCACACACACACAGAGGCACACATGCCCCCCCACACACACACACACCATGAAGGATGTAGCTATAGCCTCAGTGAACAGCAAGTCACAGCAACCAGGAGCAACTACAGATCCGTGGGGGTGAAGAGATAGGTAAATCAGGGCCTCCTAAGCTTTTGTGTGCTTGAGTCTGTCCTACCTAAGAGATGTTTACATGACCTCAGGGAATATAGGCAAATTAATATGCAACCCAAACAGTCTCTGGTATCAGAATAATTTAGAATAAATTTTATCTTAAAACAGTTCTTTGGTATACATGTAATTTTACTAATTATTAAATACAGAAGTAAATCTGCATTGTAATGAGATGTATATACTTTTTCTTTTCAGACAGGGTCTCACTATGTAGACCAGGCAGGCCTCAAACTCACAACTCACAGAAATCTTCCTGCCTATGCCTCCCAATGCTAGGATTAAAGGTGTATGCTGCCACAACCAGTTACTTGTTTTTGTTTGTTTGTTGGTTGGTTGGTTTTGGTTTTGGTTTTGGTTTTGGTTTTGGTTTTGGTTTTTCGAGACAGGGTTTCTCGTGTAGCTTTGGAGCCTGTCCTGGAACTCACTCTGTAGCCCAGGCTGGCCTTGAACTCACAGAGATCCACCTGCCTCTGCCCCCCGAGTGCTGGGATTAAAGGCATGCACCACCACCGCCCAGCTACTTGTTTATTTTTATGTAAAGAATTAAATCTTTGATACTGAAGGACAAAGAGGATCTTCAACATTTTTCAGAATTAATTAATATTTTTATTTTATAATAATAAATGTTGGGAACATTTTTCACATAAATATGTAGTAAAAAATATCAGAAGTCTATTTGTTTATCAAAATTTTCTAGAAATTCTGCCTTAGTCTCAAGCCAAAATTCATTTCAGGATTCTTTTAAACTGAAACTCAAACCAGAAACTCAAACAGCAGTTCTTAAAATCAATCTTTCTAACGTAGTGATATGCTAATTTGATACTTCCATGCTAACAAATGACTAGAAAATATTTGAAGTCTTTCTTTTCCATAATTAAGCTATTCTGTTTATACAAAAGCAGAGAACTTTGTATAATAAAATCCCTGCAATTCATATCATACAGCAGTCTCGAACCTGAGCCAAGCAGGTTCATTGGCTTTGCACGCATGGCATGATGGCATGCACAGTGCAATGGGTAGATTGTATGTTCAGAGCCAAAGCTGCGTTGAGTATGGTGGCACTCTGGAGGCTGAGGCAGGCAGATCTTACCGAGTTCCAAGCCAGCCTAGTCTACATGGTATTTTTTATTTTTAATTAATTTTTTGGCTATTGCACATCCAGAAACTTTTTACTGTTGCCAAATTTTTCACAACCACTAGATTCAGTTACACAACCCCAGCTAGTATGTGCTCCCCAGGCTGAAAAGCTGTGGGTCAGCCATTTTCAGAAGTGCCATCTCCTCGCTTCTTTGTATGTGGTACCCGCTTTAATGTCTCTGTGCTATTCGAAGTAGGGGCTGACATGGCTGAATGCACAGAACAAAGGGGGGAAAACAAGCAGGAAGGGAGGACTGGCCTTCCAGCGCCAGCACCGTTGCTCTTAGTCAGCTGTGGAGGGGACTGACAAGGAAAGCACAGCATCCCTTCCTGTCTGAACACCAGATGTGAGGACGTGGGGAGTGAGCAGCACTGCACTGGTGCCACACCCATCTTTGACCATCCTTTCTCAATGATCAGCGTATTCTCAGCCTTTGTCTTTCTCTCCCATGAAAAGAGACAGGACTAGAAATACGGAGAAGTTAAAGAATTCTAATTGCAATTAATTCATCAGAGATTTGCCGAATGACCTTTTAAAGATAGTTGTGGTCCCTTTGTTTCTTTCTTTCCTTCCTTCCTTCCTCCCTCACTCACTCACTCTTTTCCTTCCTTCCAAGAAAGCTCTGCCCAGGGTCCCTCCTCCGGGCGGTCCTGGCTGGGCAGGTGAAATAGGAGGCGCTGAACTCTCTTCTGTTTGTGGCTTGATGCAGGGAGCGGGAAAGGCTGGCCAAGGAGATGCACGAGAAGAAGCTGCAGCAGGAGCTGGAGCGGCAGAAGGAAGAGGATGAGCTGAAACGAAGGATCAAAAAGCCTAAACAGGGCCCCGTGAAGGAGGAGCCACCCCTAAAGAAGTCACAAGCAGTCACAAACAAGCCGGTAGCAGCCCTCACTTGCTCCACCACTGCAACCTGCAAACCAGCCCAGTGTCGCTAGAACCCCGACTAACCATGTTATGGTTACATGGATACTATGGTAGGGCAGGAGGTAGAAGGACCAAGCCCGGTGCTATAAGCGCTGACTCTGTGTAGGTGCTGAGTTTGTGTTTTACCTGGTCATGCATTTTAACATCCCGCGCATTCTGAAGGACAGTGGTCCCCACCTGCAGTTCACAGATGAAGCCAGAGTCCCAGAACCCCGTCCAGTAATGTATTATCATATTCTTTGCTCTTCCCTTTGCCAGCCTATACCAGGTATGAATTCCTTCCTGTGGAGCAGGCCTCAAATCCAGTCAAGAGAACGTTTGCTTACTCCCATAAACAGTCTTGCCACTATTTTACCAGTGGGTACATCTTGCCTAGCAGGTCATTTGTAGCATGCAGTCCAATGCTGGGTAAGATCATTGGTGTCTTTTCTACCCCAGCAGCACCGTAGGACACATTAAAAGACAGCCAGTGAGGAGATAATTATTCCCTGATCAATTTGGGTTTGGTTTCTCTATGTCTTCAACTAAAGTATGTGACATCTTAGCCATAGCATCTTCATATCTATTTATGATAGGCAACCAAGAGCAATGGCAATAGCCTTCTTTATTTTGGGTGCCTCTAGTTCCTCCGTATGTTATTGGGGAAAAAATCAAATTAACCTATGCCAATTTATCATCCCAATTTTTTATTTTTAATTACACTTATATTTATTTGTGTGTGCATGTGTGTGTGTGCCATAGCACACAAATGGAAGTCAGAGGACACTATTCAGGAATCGGTTCTCTTCTTCCATTGCATGCGTCATAGAGATCAAACTCAGGTCATCAGGTGGTCAGCAGGTGTCTTAGCACACTGAGCCATCTCACCATCCCCCAAACTTACTTTTTAAAGATAACATTACACACATCATAAAAAGAGAGAGAGAGAGAGACTGTTGAGAGCACAGTTAGCCTAGAAGTCTGTCCATTGACTGCATCATAGTCTCCAGCTAGAATCTGCTGGGGCTTTTAAGTGAAAGTATGTAGATTTCCTTCTTAACTCAAGTGGCTGTGACTTGAAGTAGCTGTGACTTGAGCCCTGCCCCTCCGATGTCCCTACTACAGGATAGAGGGCAAGTATCTTCAAGGGTGATTTGATGACTTCAGACTGAGTGGGAAGGACCATAACACAGCCATCTATTTAGGAACACGCTGTGTGTGTGTCACCTGAGCTTAGCACAAAAACACATTTGACCATATTCCTTGGGAAGACTTCTTGAGACCCTTCTTGGTCTAATGTAGTCATCTGGTCTGAAAATGCTCTCTTAAGGAAAGCCAGATGAGACCAGATACATCCTCTGGAAGTGAAAGGAAGTATCAGGGGGTGCCAGGGGGAAGGACTGGCGTGCTTGAGAACAACCCAGTTTAAAAACACAAAGTATCCTTCCCCGCAGTTTTAAAACACAAAGTATCCTTCCCCCCTGTGCTTCCCATACTAGCACTGTGTTTCTCTTGTTCTTTCATAATTAAAGTTTCCAAAATGTTTCTCTATCTGGCTCTACTTGCTCAATTCCCAATGCTTCAGTGGGAATTTTTTTACCCCAGCTTCAGTCTCAGTCGGTCATACCCATTGATCATAATCCCCAGCAGCCTCTTCATGTCCACATCAGACATCCACATGTCAATGTCTGACTCCATTGGTATCGTGTTGGGGTTTCTATAAATGGTACCAACCTTTGAACTATTCTCTTAATGTCCTAGCCTACTTCTCCTGGCACACTTCTCTCCTTCTCCCTCTTCCTCCTCCCACCTCTGTCTTTCCTTTCTGGCCCTAATTCCATCCATCCCAAATCATTAATCCTAATTCCATTCATTGTCCGTTTTCAGTCTCAGCCTCTTCTCTTCCCACTTGGTCATTTTATCCTGTTATGGTTTGAATCTTAAAGAAAAAAAAAAGAAGAGGAGGAGGAGGAGAAAGAGGAGGAGGAGGAGGGGGAGAAGGAGGAGGAGGAGGAGGAGGAGGAGAAGGAGAAGGAGAAGAAGAAGAAGAAGAAGAAGAAGAAGAAGAAGAAGAAGAAGAAAAAGAAGACAATGACAAAAGAGAAGAAAAATGTTCCCCAAAGCTTCACATGTGAAAGTGTTGTTGCCATTGATGGACTCCTGTGAAATAACAAATCACGAAGACACTTGCTTCATCAATGAATTAATCCATTGAAACTCAATTGACTTTTAGGAAGTACATCATTGAGGAAGTGCTTTTGAAGGATATAGCTCCTTCCTGGACCTTTCCACTGCTGCTTTCTCTCTGCCTCCTGGATATCATAAGAGATATCATAGTTTTCTTTAAAAGTAGTCATCTTATCACTTTTTAATTATTAGCATAAAGTAATCCATGATGTTATCCTCCTTATGATCTCTTTAAATAGCTTCTAACTCTATAGTCATGTCCTTACTGCCATCCTACATGTTATTTATTATTCATTCATAACCTTCTCCATTATTTTTCAATTTTTTTAGAATTTTTTATCTTAAGGATGTAGCTACAGCTCTGTTTATAGAATGCTTGCCTGGCATGCATGGAGTCCTAGGTTCAATTTCGAGCACCTCATATTAAAAACAAAAAACAAAAACAGACATGGTAGCACACATTTGTAATCCCAGCACTCAGGAGCTGGAGGCAGGAGGATCAGCAGCTCAAGTTCATCCTTTACTACATTGCAAGTTCAAGGCCAGCCTGCTTACTTTAGATTCTGTCTCCAAAAATGTTTATTTCCATCTCTTTTCCAAAGAAACAACTGTTGTCTTTGTAACAGGTTTGCTTTCGGATTAGTTTCTTTGTACCTTTTCACAATTTCTTTCTTTTTCTGGTTTTCTTCAGTTCTCTAGCTTCTTATGGTAGATATTAATGTTATTCACTTTTATTTTCTGATTTATGAAAGTTATGAGCACGTTTTCAGATGCATTGTTTTAGACCTACCCTTGTGTTGTTGATATACAGTGCCCGCATCACTGTTTCCTTCCAAAACTTTCTGACTATTCTTTATAGTTTTTAACTCAGAGATTGTTCAGAGTATATTACCCAATTTCAAAATAAATGGCTTCATTTGTGGCATCTTTTTTCAAATTTCTGGCTACAGAGAACATGTCCCATGGTGTATTGGTCCTTTGTATTTGCTGGGCTTTGCCATGTAACCCCCTACATGACTGATTTTTATAAATACCCCACATGTATAGAATAATATATGTATTTTCTTTCTGTGCCCATTGCTTCAAGCTCATTACCCATGTTCTCAAATCTCCCCATATTCTTTGCCATCTTTTGTCAGCCTCCAATTACTCTATGCTGAGTTTCTATGATCTCCACCTGAAAGTCCCCCCTCCCAACCTGGTACCCCATTCCATATCATCCCTCATGTCCTCACAGTGGCTCTGCAGACTGAGGCCTCTTAACATGAGCTGAAGTAGGGTGCTGAAATTCTTATTCATAGCTCTGACAAGTGCTTTCATGTGGCCAGCTTGCTGGGCCGTGTTCAACATGAATGAGTAGAAAAGGCACAGTGAGATGAGAGGGGAAAGCCAGCCCTTGGTCACTCAAGACTCCGTACCTGGAACAGCCCTCAATTTAGCTGGGAAGGGGGACACTGGGCTATACTGAACAAAGTGGCCATGAGATTGGACTGGATTTGCTGTTGCCTAAGAATGCTCCCCTAAAGTGATGGAACCACCTAAGGATTTCATCCAAGCAAAGAGAAAAAAATCAGAGCCCACAAAATATATTTGAAAGCACAGTAAGAAAAGGGGGTGAGCGTTGGTTTCTCTATATATACCAAGTTTGTTGAATAAATAATTTTTTGTTGTTTTTGAAACAGAGTTTCTCTGTATAGCCCTGGCTATCCTGGAACTCACTTTATAGACCAGGCTGACCTTGAACTCACAGAGATCTGTCTGCCTCTGCCTACCGAGTGCTGGGATTGAAGGCACATACTACCATGCCCAGCTCAAGACAACTTTTAATAACTTTAATAACTTTTAATAAATAAACATTTTCAAAGCCTAAGTGTGACCAGATTCTAAACTCCCATTTGTCCCCAGAAATACAATACAAAGCTGTGTAGTTTTAATAACTTCACGCTAAAAGAACCCTTGCTCTGTGAGAGGCACTGTTGTAAATTACTCATATGAATCTGCACACTCGGTCATTAACAGTCCTTTGACATACTTGTTACTATCCCCATTATACAGAGAGGACTAGGTTGTTGGCAGGGTCACAAAGCTGTAACATTGCCGGACTCGAACCATCACCCTCTCTGATCACTCCCAGGGCATCTGAAAGCATATACAGAAACCGCGCTTTGCTGGCCTTTTCCTATTGGTCCTTCAGATCAGCAGCTCTGTAGCAGGAATGTGTGCTAAAAGTGCCTGGGTACCTATCTCAAAATTCACGAGGCAGAACCCACATCAGCAATGTAAAACCATGAGGCAGAAGTTCCGATGAAGCTCCCCACCATACATACACACAAAGTGATTCCCAAACTTACTGTACCTAGGGAGGTACCTGAATCGTAGGCCGCTTGGTGAAACAAGATGTCCCATGCTGTCCGGCATGCAGTTTTGCTTGTCTTTGAAAAGCTGTTTGGTGCATCATTCACATGTTTTGTCTTCTAGGTTCTCACTGCTGCCAAGTTTGAAATGAAGATGGAATCGATAGAAAGGAAAATTTCTGTCAGAGAGCAGCCAGCAATTGAAGAGTCCTCCAGGAGAAAGAAACACACGACTGACTATGCATTTGGATTTCCTATTACCCAGGAACAAGAGGACAGTGAAAAAGACTTCCTGAAGGATACTGACAAGACACTGGCACAAAGGTTTAAAGTCTACGACCTGTGTCTGAAGGATATCCAAAACATCCTCACGTACTGGGACCGCAAGCAAGGGCTCCAGATGCCTCACGCAGGCATGGAAGAGGTGCCCCATGAGCCTGATGACCAGCGCCAGGCTCCATCAGGTGGTGGTGGGCGCCGGGGCCGCAAGGACCGGGAAAGGGAGCGCTTGGAAAAGGAAAGGGCGGAGAAGGAGCGCCTGGAGAGGGAGAAGGCAGAGAGGGAGCGTCTGGAGAAGCTGCGGGCGTTGGAGGAACGAAGTGACGAAGTGGAAGGGGAAGTGGAAGAGGAACATGAGGGGAAGAAGGACCTGGGGGTGCCCTTTATCAGCATCCACACTCCTGACTTCGAAGGCATAAGCTGGAAGCAAGCCCTGGAGAGCGACAAGCTTCCCAAAGGAGATCAGGTACAAAGGCTTCTGTGGGGTAAAACAAAATGAGGCTTGGAGGCTGGGCTAACTAACATAAACATGTTTCTTTGTATTGAAAGTTCATATTCCCTTCAATGGATCTCTGGTGCCTCCTTACATATGCAACAATGATGCCTAAAGGGACCTTTTTTAATCCATAGATAGTCCTGCCAGTCTATTCCTACTATCTGGCCTCATTAAAAGGCATCTGTACAGCTGATCATTAATATTGACAACACTAGCACCCAGGGGAATAAGAGATATGTTTTGGAGTCAATCAAGAGACTTGTCCATTCCAAAATTTCTTTCCCACATGCTTCCCACTGGGATGAGAAGTAATCTATTAGGTAGCCTTTCACTACTACCAACAAAAGTATTGTGCCTTCCAAACTAACCTCAACTGGTGGTTTAGGAGGAGGATATATATATATATATGCCTGGGAACTAACTTTTTCTGTAAAAGATTAGAAAGTAAAATTCTAGGCTAAAGGTCATACATTCTTCCAACAACCACTCAATTCAGCCTTTGGAAGGTGAAGGCAACCAACAAGATACAATGGACATGGCCATGTTCCAATCTTTTATTTACAAAAGCAAACAGCAGGCCAGATTTGTCAGAGAGTGAGCAGAGCCACAGTTTGCTGACCTCTGGTTTGTCAGAAACTAGGTAGACTCTTCAGAAGAACAGAGATATCCCTAGAGGGATGAATGGCAGGGAAGAGTTGCAGGAGGAGAAAGCAGTTCTTCACAAAGACAAATTTATGTGAGTGTCCTTACTGTTATTCTTGCCATAGTGGGTCCAGGGCAGGCTGAAGAGCACACAACACTCCCTCTACTCAACGCACAGTTCTGTTTCAGGCCAAGCTTAGGTGAAGAACTGGGGCAGTGGTGACTTGGGAAACTCTTTCCTTTTTGCCAAGAACATCTTCTTATATAGTTTTGTACCTCGACATTTGGACCCATAGGTTGGTTAGACTGTTAATTTAATAACTGGTATCTGACTTAAGGCTTTCTTTGTGGACACTGTAAATCCTAGGAAGCAACTCCAAATTCTGTGTCAGGATGCTCTGTGGTCCATGGGATGGGATGCAAATTACATGGAGGTCTTGACTTGGTAGGCCTACGCGGCCGCTTGCTAAGTCCACAGAACAGGCTATAGCCTTTACTATTGCAATGATAATCTCGACGCTGAGTACTTATTCTAAGGACTCCTGCAAACTGGGAGGGAACTTGCTGCCCTCTTTCCAGCCCTTGCTTTGGAGGGGACCCGTGTATTACAGATGAGAGCCTAGAGAGGGAAAATCCAGAACCTTTGCTTTGTTTGATAGGTTTTTCTCTTTGCTGTATATAACCTGCCCCAACCCGACATTTGTTTGTCTTTGGAAAGAAGAACATCTAAAGAAAAGTGAACATGCAATATGAGAATTAATGAACCATATCTATGCTACAGACGTCTGAACCTTAAAAACTGGTCTGTTTAAATTAAACAGCCCTGTGGAGCATTAGGCCATCTGCTGTATCAACCTAGTTCCTGCCCTAATGGGGTTTATAGTCTTATTTGCAAAGACAGACAGATTGTCACAATAAAGTGTGACAAAGGCTATGAGAAATGCAGCGCATAAACAGCCCACAGCAAGAGCCTCCAGGATGGTCTGGAAAGCCCGGCCGAGCCAATTCGGAGGCCCATCCTTCCCTTAGAGTCTCCCGTGAACACAGACAGCAGAGAAGGTTGCATGGGCCACCCTTGTTCCTTCTGACAGGGACGTAGCGTTGGCACACAGTCGGCACAGGAAATTAATGCAAAGCTTTTCATTTAGATCCTGGACATCCTAGGCCTGGGATCCTCTGGACCACCCATTCCAGCTCCTGCCTTGTTCTCCATCCTCTCTTACCCAGCGAAGAGGCAGTCTTTGGTGGCCACTGACGTCCTGAAGCACTTTGTGTTTGTGATCCCGCCAAATGATGACCTCACCCTGCTGGACGAGAAAAAAGAATTGGAAGGGGACTCTGACCTCTTCCTCAACGCCATGGTAGCCAAGGTAAGGAATCCTCGGCTGGTCTTGAACTTGGCAGGGTTCATAGAACAAGGGAGGAAGGCCACCCCCACAAGACAGCAATCTGGGTCTGATATGAGGCTTGTTTCTCTGGCCCTCCTGCCTGAGGAGCCTCTATGAGCTTCCATCACTGAGTCTTCCCCTCTGCCTGAGAGGGACTGCAAATGACTGCTGCTCCTCTTTTCCAACGCCCAGGGGACAAGTTATGAAATAGATCACATTACTCTGAAGCTCATATGCAAGAAAATGGGCAAAATTAGTTGTTTAGTTGTTAATGTATGTGTTTTCATTACAAGTGATGGGGCCTGTCATGAGCTTCTGTGTGGTTGAATCATGTGCGCTGACCACACTCCCCATGACCCTCCTGCCCTCTTCCATCAATCCCCTTCCTCTTCCCAAATGGCGCCCCTTCTATTTTCATGCCATATATGTGCGCGTGCGTATGTGCGTGTGTGTGTGTGTGTGTGTGTGTGTGTGTGTGTGTGTGTGTGTGTAAAATCTAGGTTCTACATATGAGAGAAAACATGAGGTATTTGTTCTTCTGGTTCTGGCTTTTTTCACGTAATAATCTCATAATAATCTCCAATTCCATTCATTTTCCTGCAAATGATGTAATTTTACTCTTTTTTATAGCTGAATAAAACTCCATTTGTGTGTGTGTGTGTGTGTGTGTGTGTGTGTGTGTCTGTTATTTTCTTTTCCCATTCGTCTGTTGCTGAACACCTAGGCTGACCACATAACTTGGCTATTATTAATAGTGCCACAAGAAACACGGATGAGCAAGTGTATCTATACTATGTTGACTAGGTTCCTTTGAGTATATTCCAGGATGGATATACAGTTGGATCATAGGTTTTTTTAGATTTTTTGTTTGTTTATTCGTTTGTTGAGGACTGTTCATACTGATTTCCATAGAGGCTACAGTAGTTCACATTTCTTTTTTTTTTTTTTTTTGAGTAGCTTATTTATTTTTTTTTTTAATTTTTATTTTGCAATACAATTCAGTTCTACATATCAGCCACAGATTCCCTTGTTCTCCCCCCTCCCGCCCCCCTCACCTTCCCCCCAGCGCGCCCCCCATTCCAATCTCCTCCAGGGCAAAGCCTTCCCCACAGACTGAGATCAACCTGGTGGACTCAGTCCAGGTAGGTCCAGTCCCCTCCTCCCATGCTGAGCCAAGGGACCCTGCATAGGCCCCAGGTTTCAAACAGCCAACTCATGCAATGAGCACAGGACCCGGTCCCACTGCCTGGATGCCTCCCAAACAGATCAGGCCAATCAACTGTCTCACCCACTCAGAGGGCCTGATCCAGTTGGTGACCCCTCAGCCATTGGTTCATATTTCATGTGTTTCCGTTTGTTTGGCTATTTGTCTCTGTGCTTTATCCGACCTTGGTCTCAACAATTCTCTCTCATATAAACCCTCCTCATTCTCGCTAATTGGACTCCCAGAGATCCACCTGGGGCCTAGTCATGGATCTCTGCCTCCAGATCCATCAGTAGTTGGATGAGGTTTCTAGCACGACAATTAGGGTGTTTGGCCATCCCATCACCAGAGTAGGTCAGTTCGGATTGTCTCTCGACCATTGCCAGCAGTCTGTTGTGGGGGTATCTTTGTGGATTTCTGTGGGCCTCTCTAGCACTTTGTTTCTTCCTATTCTCATGTGGTCTTCATTTACCATGGTCTCCTATTCCTTGTTCTCCCTCTCTGTTTTTGATCCAGCTGGGATCTCCCACTCACCCAAGCTCTCTTTCCCTCGACCCTCGCCCTTCACTACCCCCACTCCTGTCCAGGCTGTTCATGTAGATCTCATTCCATTTCTCTGTCGTTGGGCGATCCCTGTGTCTTTCTTGGGGTCCTGTTTTCCAGGTAGCCTGCCTGGTGATGTGAGTAGCAGTCCAGTCATCCTTGTTCCACATCTAGTATCCTGTTATGAGTGAGTACATACCATGTTTGTCTTTCTGAGTCTGGGATACCTCACTCAGGATGATTTTTTCTAGATCCATCCATTTGTCTGCAAACCTCATGATGTCATTGTTTTTCTCTGCTGAGTAGTATTCCATTGTGTATATGTACCACATTTTGTTTATCCATTCTTCAGTTGAAGGGCATCTAGGTTGTTTCCATGTTCTGGCTATTACAAACAACGCTGATATGAACATAGCTGAACAAGTGCTCTTGTGGTGTGGTTGAGCATTCCTTGGGTATATGCCCAAGAGTGGTATAGCTGGATCTTGGGGGAGATGGATTCCCAATTTTCTAAGACCTGGAAAGAATAATACTCAACTTCATATGGAAAAACAAAAAACCCAGGATAGCCAAAAGAATCCTGTACAATAAAACAACCTCTGGAGGCATCACGATCCCTGACTTCAAGCTGTACTATAGAGCTACAGTAATAAAAACAGCTTGGTACTGGCATAAAAACCGACATGTGGACCAATGGAATCGAATTGAAGACCCTGATATTAATCCGCACACCTATGAACAAATAATTTTTGACAAAGAAGCCAAAAGTGCACAATGGAAAAAAGAAAGCATCTTCAACAAATGGTGCTGGCAAAACTGGATATCAACATGTAGAAGGCTGCAAATAGATCCATATCTATCACCGTGCACAAAACTTAAGTCCAAGTGGATCAAGGACCTCAACATAAATCCAGCTACTCTGAACCTGCTAGAAGAGAAAGTAGGAAGTAGTCTTGAACACATTGGCATAGGAGACCACTTTCTAAATAGAACACCAGTAGCACAGACACTGAGAGAAACAATCAATCAATGGGACCTCTTGAAACTGAGAAGCTTTTGTAGGGCAAAGGATACGGTCAACAAAGCAAAGCGACAGCCTACAGAATGGGAAAAGATCTTCACCAATCCCACATCTGACAGAGGACTGATATCCAGAATATATAAGGAACTCAAGAAATTAGACATCAAAATGCCCAACAGTCCAATTAAGAAATGGGCTATAGAACTAAACAGAGAATTCTCAACAGAGGAAACTCAAATGGCTGAAAGACATTTAAGGAATTGCTCAACATCCCTAATCATCAGGGAAATGCAAATCAAAACAACTCTGAGATACCACCTTACGCCTGTCAGAATGGCTAAGATCAAAAACACTGAAGACACCTTATGCTGGAGAGGATGTAGTTCACATTTCTGACAGCAGTATGGAAGGAATCTCAGTGTAGTTTTGATTTGCATTTCCCTGATGTTGAGAGTTTGGGGTTTTTTTGTTTGTTTTTTATGTTGTGTTTTAAAAATGGAGAGCGGTGGTCTTAGCGGGTGGGAGCCTAGGGACATGGTGGAAAGTCACTCACACCACGCAGACGGCGCTCACGTAGAGGATTTTATTAAGGGAAGGGAAGAAGGAACGCAGAGTGCGCCTCTAGAGATAAGAGAAGAAGAGATGGGCAAGAGTAAGAGAGGAGGCGCAGACACAGCCCCGGGGGAAGAGCAAAGGGGGGTGGTGGTAAGGGGCTTTGGCGCATGCATAAATGGGCTGCAAACGGGGTTACGGGGTTAAGTAGGATGGCGTTGTCAGGACCCTGAGCAGGCCAAGGTACTGCCTGCTTGCTGGCAAGGTTTCCAAGGAGCCTGGCCAGATAATGTCTAAATGCTAACATTTTGTTCTTGTTTTTTCATCGACCATTTATTTGTACTTCATCTTTTGAGAAGTAACTTCCCTTTCATTTGCCTGTTTATTGATTGACATTTGGGGGAGGTATTTAATTTCTGAGTTTTTCATATTCTAGATTTTAATCCACTGTCAGATACGTAGCTGGCAGAGATTTTCTCTTGTTCACTCTGCCGATGGCTTCCTGCGCTGTACAGAAGCTTCTGGTTTCAGGTGGTCCCATATGTTAATTCTTGAAATGATTTCCCGAGCTGTTGGAGTCCTTCTCAGCCCCTGCCTATGCCTGTGTCTTAAAGTGTTCCACCTAACTTTTCCTCTCTTGTCTTTCAAAGTTTCAGATCTTACGTTAAAGTTTTTGATCCATTTTGATTTTTTTTTTTTTTTTTTTTTGGTGAAAAGATAGATGGAGTGTCATCCCTTTACACGTGGGTACCCGGCTCTTCTAGCACTGCCCAGTGAAGACGCTGCCTCTTCTCAATAGATGTTTTAACATGCATTATATATTTAACAAAAGTAGAAGACTTATTTCTTGGTCCTCTATTCCATTCTACCAGTCTGTGTGCCTGTGGCCAGCTCTGTAGTATAACGTGAACTCAGGGGTGGTGATACCACAGCATTGCTCTTTTTCCTCGGCATTGCTTTGGAAATCCAGGACCTTTGTGCTTCCATATGAAACTTAGGATTATTTTCCTGTCATGTGACTGTTGTCATCGGAATTTTGAGAAGGACTGCATTAAATCTGTAGATGCCTCTTGGTAGTGTGTCCATTTTTACAATATTAATTCTGCCAGTCTATGAGCATGAGAAGTCTTCTTGTATTCTAGTCTCTTCTTCAGTTTCTTTCTTCAACTGGAACTAGCTTATGATGTTGATGTGTTTATGTATCAGTGAGTGTGAATGTGGATATAATTGTATGTGTGTCAGTGGGTGTGAGTGTGAGTGTGGGTATAATGTGTATGTATCAGTGGATGTGAATGTGGATATAATGTGTATGTGTCAGTGGGTGAGAATGTGGGTATAATATGTATCAGTAGGTGTGAATATGGATATAATGTGTGTGTATCAGTGGGTAAGAGTATGGATATAATGTGTATGTGTCAGTGGGTGAGAATGTGGGTATAATATGTATCAGTGGATGTGAATATGGATATAATGTGTGTGTATCGGTGGGTGTGAATGTGGATATAATGTGTGTGTCAGTTTGTGTAAGTATGGATATAGGCTAGGAAATCAGAAAGAAGACCACTAGAGGGAAAAAAGGTATCGAGGAAGAGCAACATGACATATGAACGTGAAGCAGAAAAGGAGGTTATGAGGAGGGGATCTAAGTGTACTGGGGTGGTCAGGGGTATGAGAAAGAGGAAGAGGAAGGAGAATCAGCAAAAACAGATTTTGTTTGAAAATGCCGTAATGAAACACAATAGCGTGTATGCTAGTTTTGGAAAACTGGCTCTTTTCTAAAGGTACAGAGATTTGTTCTAAAACTGATGTAAATCACAGTATAAGAACACAAAGATCATGGGTTAAGGGAACACATGCCACCAGGGAATAGTTAGATTATTAAAGAAATCACGATGGATATTATGTATGAATTCACTTTTTAATCCCCTTGCCTAACAATACATGAAAATAAATTTAAGTTGAACTAACTTTTTTAAATTAACAAAATGAAATCATGTAAAAATAAAAGAAATTATACATATAATTCACAGGTGAAATCTCAGAAAGAAATAGATTTGAGCAATAATATGTCGATTATATACATATTAAAATTATATTCATGGCCTTTTATCCCAAGGGAAGAATGGTGACCCAGCATTTTAATCCCTTTGTATATGCTTGCTCCAGGAGCCATCCACTGCCCAGCAGGAATGAAACCATCTGAAGGCCCTGTCTGCCTCACAGTGAGGCTCTATCCCATGCCCAGTACCAGGGAGGAAATCAGTATGTGGAGTGAGCAGCCTTTGGGTGTGCCTCACCAGAGCTAGGAAAGTTGGCCCCATTGTCAGAAGTGACTACTGCACCAACCCTCTTCTTCAGAAACAATTAAGCAATCTTTAACCTGTCATTTTAGGAGGAACTCTAGCTCTCTTACTATTGACAACGAAAACTTTATTATTAGGCTAGAAGAATAATAGCTGAAAATATAAAAATGGTGGTAGAATTAGAGCATCATGTTTGGACATACATGAGAGGAACTCGGTTAAAATTTACTATAGAAATGTCGTAACAAACGCAATATGATAATCTATAATAATATATAACCACTTGGGAACTGTCTTAGTTACTTTTCTATTCCTGTGAAGAGACACCATGACCACGGCAACTTATAAAAGGAAGCATTTAATGGGGGGCTTGCTTGCACTTTCAGAAGGTGAGTCCATGACCATCATGGCTGGGTGCATGGCAGCAGACAGGCAGGCATGGCTCTGGAGCAGTAGCTGAAAGCTTATATCTTATCTGCAAGTTAGAGACAAGGAGAGAAAAATTGGACTCCACATGGGCTTTTGAACCTCAAACCCTAACCCCAGAGACACACCTCCTCCAACAAGGCAACACCTCCTAATCTTTGCCAAAACAGTTCCACCAACTGGGGACCAAACACTCAAATATATGAGGCTATGGGGCCATTCTCATCCAGACCACCACAGGAACATTTAACTATAAAAATGCATGTCTAAGACACACAGGGAAGTATTATGTGCACTGTGTGCATTACAGGAGAATTGCTCACATCCTTAGCTCTGAGTGGCTCCATTGTGTGGTGCAGGAGACAGTCCTTGTTCTGAGGAGACATGAGCTGAGCTACTTAGGAGCAGAGTGTCAGGTTGGTGGGATCTGGAGTCATTGGTGAGACAAGCCTCTGGGCATGTGAGGAACTTTCTAGATTAGGTTAGTTGGGATGGAAAGACCCACCCCAAATGTGGGTAGCACCATTCTATTGTAGATCCTGGACTTAATGAAAAGGAGAAAGCCAGCTGGACCTGGGCATTCATCTCCCTGCTTCCTGGCCGTGAGTGCAGCCTGGCCAGCTCCCTAACACTCCTGCCACCGGGACATCCCCACCTTGAGAAACCCAAAGTGGGAGCCAAAGTGCCCCTTCCTTAAATGGCTTTTGTCGGGCATTTCATCACAGCGACACAGAAAGGAACACAGTCACCGCCTGGAACTTGATCAAGGGTTATCGATAGTAAAGTCAGGATTGTAATGCACCTTCAGTTTTTAAAGTTTTCTACTATTAAAAGGTTAAAAGGACAAATTAAAAATAAGAGGAAAATTAGATCAAGAAGCATGACGAATGCACTAGAAAAAAAAGAAAACTCATTATTAAATATGACCAATTAGATACAAGTGTTTATTTGTACTCCTTCCCAAAATAGTAAGAAATTTTTTTAAATCCTTTTCAAGTCCTAAGAACAAAGAGATGAAGAAAGGAAATGGTGGGAAGTGGAATATGCCAATAAAATATTAAGCATCATGTGGCAGGTGGCCGGAGAAACTGGCCCAGGCAGTGCCAGGGAAGTTGAATGCCCAGCTGGCTGTGATGGGACCCTGCCAGGAGCTGAAACGCATCCCATATGCTCCCTGTCAGCTTCAGGATTGCTCTAGGTTTTCCACTCCCTCCTCAGGATGGAGTGCCCAGAGAAACACCAGCCTTGTCACTAACTCATGGAACTGGCACCACTCATGCCCTGAGGCCAGTGCCCGCTGCCTCCCACCCAGACTGCAGACATGCTGTAGGCACCTCTGTCTTTGCTGTGTGCCAGGGGTATTTAAGCCTTTGTGCTCCTTTTGAATTAAGGCTCAAGAGGAACAGACCTCTTTGTCTAAGGGGAGCAAGCAGAAACTGAAAGAAAAACCAGAACAACCTCAGAAGGAAACTCAGAAGGAAAAACGTCGACCAAACTATAACAGGAAAGGCCTCTCTTCGGGGACATCGGGGACCATTGCCCCGATGTCTGACATAGACCAGAACAGCTTCGATGGGGAACACTCTCAGGAGAAGTTCACCAGGTAGGCCTCACAGCAGCCAAGGAGAGGGAGGATGCACAGCCATCACACCACCAGAGAGGTGCAGGGCTGTCCTGCAGTGCGGCTTTACAGCCTGCCATGCCTGACCCCAGTGGCACAGGACCTGTCCCAGCCAGTGTCTCCCCCACACACACCACCACCACCCACCCACACCACCCCACCCCACCCCCCCAACCCCCCCACCCCCGTCCTCCCTCAACTGGAAGCATGGTTACTTTAAAAGCCCTGTGGTTGTTTCAGGCTGAATCACTTCCGGTGGATTGTGCCTCCCAATGGAGAGGTGGCCTTGAGGGTGCACTTCTCCTCCATTGATCTTGGCAACTACGACCAAACATTTAATTTCGAGATCCTTGGGACCCGCCGCCAGTACCAGCTCTACTGCCGTGGAGTCTGCACCTACCCGTACATCTGCAAAGACCCAAGGTAAGTGTGTGTTATTTTCAAAGAAAAGGTCAAAAACTATGTTTTTGAGTCCCCTCATCCCAAGGTACTTTGAACAAGGTAGATATTAATAATATATGGGGGACCAGCAAGGATGCTCAGTGGATAAAGATACTTGCTGCCTAACACATGTGCACACGTACACACACACACACACACTATATATATATATATATATATATATATATATATATATATAAACAACAATACATTGAACTGGGAACACATTCCAGAACCTCTTGTATCAGACCTTGAAATAAGAGCAACATAGAAGCCGGGCGGTGGTGGCACATGCCTTTAATCCCAGCACTCGGGAGGCAGAGGCAGGCGGATCTCTGTGAGTTCGAGGCCAGCCTGGGCTACCAAGTGAGTTCCAGGAGAGGCGCAAAGCTACACAGAGAAACCCTGTCTCGAAAAACCAAAAAAAAAAAAAAAGAGCAACATAGATGACATGATACCACAAGGTGTTCCCAGGCTGAGACAGAATAAACATTACATTAAAAGAGGAAAAAAAATGTCTTCTGGCAAGTGAGTCTGCATATTTACCTACAAAGCAGATTCAAACCACTTTTACTCTAAGATTTGTCATCCTGTAAAATGAACACACGCATGAACCCCCATAGGTGGCGTTTCTCTGAACCACTGAACATCACCGTGCAGTTTAGGTCTCAGATAAAGGCACCTGGGTAAGCACACTGGAGCTCCAGCTGGAGGGAGGGGCCTTCTGTAGCTTTTCCTTTTTCATAATTCTCACCAAGGACCACTGTTTTACCAAGGAACTCAAAAGCTGATTACTACCCACTGGAACTATTTAATAGTTTTCCAAAAATGATTACTGTGGAATTTTCATACCTGGGTGTTATAGAGTAGACTATCCAGCTCAGCTCCAGTAGTCTTTTTCTCAAGTTCTAACCATTTCCTCCTCTCTTAGAAAGCAGGAAATAAGCTTCCACAGAAAGCCTCAGGTTAACTAGCTTCAGACACCCTTCAGAGCACACATCATGTGGCAGCATTGAACTTCCATTTGTGTACGATCATTTTACCTCTTCCTCCCCTGCGTTCAGGGTTGTGTTCCCTCAGAGGAAGAAAGAAATGAAGTTAAATGAAGTCATCTTTAAGAAGTACATAATGAGTCTGGAGAAATTTTACTTTGGGCCACTGCTTTGTGGAAAGTCAAGAGACAAGTGAGTGTTAATGTTATTTCAAAGTCAATTTCAGACTTCTGGGTTGAGTTCGCAAACACTGCAATTAGAGTTTTTGTGTAAGCAGGGCTTTTACTGACACTTCCCCCATTATCCTCTGAACTCCTAACCAGGAGAATTGGATTTTTGTGTCCCAAGTCTCTGCTTTGACACCCAGATGACTCAGACACCACTCTCCCTAGTGGGAAAGCCTAGAAGAGGAGCAGGCTTTAGAAAGGTGAAATCAAGACTTCACTTTGAGAGAGATAAAGTTCAAGATGTTTAGGAGACATCTCTATAAACCACATAAATTAGAGAACAGAATATATGGTTTGGGTTCTCACAGCAGAGTTCTGTCTTCAAGATGACAAAATCCTTGAGCATGGACTATATGGCATAAGGAGAGTGTATATAGTGAGGTGATTCCACAAAGAACTTCTCCGTACACAAGAAAAGTCCACAGTAGACACGAGAAAGAAGGCCAGAGTTCTTGGGGAAAACCAGGGAAAAGGGTACCATGGCTCTATGAGAATGAAGAATGAAGTATCAGCTATGTAGGAATATAATCTTTTCTGCAGCATTTGATATCGCTGCATGTATGCATGTAACAACATTTAATGAAAAAACAATACATGTATGCATGTAACAACAATGAATGAAAAAGGAGGCCATGGACTTTCAATTGAAAGGGAGCAAGGAAGGAGTACATGGGAGGGCTTGGAGAGAGGATAGGGAAGGGAGAAATGTTGTAACTATATCATAATATCAAAAATTTCTTTTAAAGGCTGAGCTACATGAGACCCTGTCTCAGGCAGTGGGGACAAAGGGAGAGGCGAGTATGTTAAAGGAACTGGTGGAGATTGCTAAGCAGATAAGCAGAAGTGGGGTCCCAGATGAGGTTAATTATCATAATTTTAGTGATACTAGTTTTAACTTAGTCAATTTTTTTATTGCACAAGCAAAGAATTGAGATGGAAAGGAACCAAGGTCTCCATCCAATCCAGCACTTCCTGTGATACGTAGAGTGTTTACTTTGTGCCTCCTTGGTAGAGCTAATGGATTGTCTTTGTTCCCTGACCTTTTTAGTTCCCTAGTTTCTTTTCTGGGGAGCTGGACTATGAAAGCGAGAAAAAGATGCTGATGATAGGCAAGGCTTTTAAGACCCAGCAGAAGATCTTAGGAGGGTGGCTGAGAGAAGAGCCAGTTGGTAGACATGGCGTAAAAAGAAGTTCAGTAGTGGGGATTGGATAAATAATGGTTATTCACGGACGTGTGTGTGTGTGTGTGTGTGTGTGTGTGTGTGTGTGTGTGTAGAAGTACTACAACAACAGTGACTGCCATAGTCCAAAATAAGACCCAGTGCAGATACCATTCACTTATTCATTTAAACCTTGGCTGAGCCTTATTAGCAAGAATAATGGGAAGACAACAGTGTCCACCTCAGAGGTTTGTGAGAACTGAGTAACAGACCTGAACTCTTTAGCATCATGATGAGTAAGATGTTGAGGTCACCTCCCTTTCCCAGTTATTCACATGGAGTTGCCTGACTGGCACTACGGTGGGAATCAGTCATTCTTTCTCCTTTCATCCTCCATCACAGCTTCCTCAAAGCTCTTCTCAAACTGTCTCTGGGCAGTGTAGCTCTTAAATCCTTCAGCCCTCTGCAGTGGTTCCTGTTTTGTCCATGGCCTTTAATGGAATGTCTTCCAATAGCCTTGATGCTTACCTCTACAGATCCCTCCTGAAGGCATTAGTGAACAGAAGCAAATTAGTTATGTGAACAGGGCCAGGTAAAATGGCAGAGCACTAACAGTCTATGAAGGTGTTTGTAGAAGAAGGTGAATGAAATCACCTCTAAGAAAGAAGTCAAATATCAGGTGACCCAAATGATAATTTCTCATGGGAATACAAGGATAGATGGTCACTTTTCTCAAAGTTCTCTGCTAAGAACTAAAAATAGCTACCACTCATTGGGCATTTGATATTTCCAAATGTACAGTCTCACTTAATACCAAGCAACCCTAAGCAATTCTGTCACCACATTCTTAAAGATAAGCAGACCGAGGCTTATGGGGGTCACATCACAGTACAGTATTCTCAAAGGCAAGTGAACAACTACAGATGTCATGACCTTAGCCAACTGCCACTGCCTCCGCACAGTCACAGTACCCTTCCCAATTCCATTGTACCTCACAGGCTCCTTTTACACAGGAATTCTCACCCCGTCATCACGACCTCACCCCATTCCCATTCATTTCCAGGTATAAGTCATCCTTGTTCCCTGGCAACATGGAGACCCTGACCATCCTCAATGATTCTCCAATGGTGGTGGAGGCATACTTCTGTTTTCAGAATGATGTGAAAGCAAGCACCTACTTTCTAGAGCCTGTCAACATGATTCTGAAACCCAACGAAAAGCAGGTACAGTCAGAGGGGGAAAGTCCCTGGGGGGAGGCTTTCTTGGGAAAGTCAAGACCTGACATCCTCAGTGTAAACAGACTTTGTTTCGACTCTTCCATCAGATACTAAATGTATGGGCCTACCCTACTGCGGTCGGTGTCTTTGAGGACAGCATTGTCTGCTGCATCAAGGAGAACCCAGAACCAGCTATCTTTAAGTTACACTGTCAAGGAATCCGTCCAGAAATTGAGGTGGAGCCCAGGCAAATACATTTTGACCGGCTCTTGCTTCACAGGTAAGAAAGTTCTGGATGACTCGGGGAGAGGAAGGCGATTTCAAGAACATACAGCTCTAAGGTAATCAACTCACCTTGAGTTACTCTGGTCTTTGGGGGTTGGTGTTGTTTGTTTGTTTCTTGGGTTTGTGTGTGTGTGTGTGTGTGACTAGAAACTGAACTCCAACTCTGAGCCTTGTGTGTGCTAGGCAAGTGACTCTCTGTCACTGAGCTCCACCCCCTCTCCAGCCCTTATTTGGTCTTTTAATTAAAGCAAGAAAAATCAAATGTTCTCTATTTATCTATATATTTGAATTTTCATAGGCTTCCTTTCTGAATTTCTATCTGATGTCATTTTTCCTCACAATTCCTTTAGAAGTACTTGTAATGCAGAAATGGTAACAGCCACCAAAATAATAATATTTATGCACCACTGCTAAAGGCTGGATCACCAAATCAGACCACTCACAAATAAGGAGCCTTTGTTAGTATCCTGGTTAGTTCTTTGTCAGCTTGATCCAAGCTAGGGTCATTTGGGAAGAGGAAACCTCAATTGAGAAAATGCCTACATCTCATTGACCTATAGACAAGTCTGGGGGGCATTTTCTTGATTGATGATTCATGTGGGAGGGCCCAGCCCACTGTGGGCAGTGCCACCTGGGCAGATGGTCCTGCATTCTGTAAGAAAAAAGCCTGAGCAAGCCATGAGGAACAAACCAGTCAGCAGCATTCCTCTGTGGCCTCTGCTTCAGTTCTTGCCTCCAGGTTCCCGCCCTGACTTCTCTCAAAGATGGATGATAACCTGGGAATTACAAGATGAAATAATCCTTTCCTTTCCAGGTTGCTTTTGGTCACAGTGTTTACCACAGAAATAGAAAGCAAACTAGAGGGGGCTGGAGAGATGGCTCAGCAGTTAAGAGCACTGACTGCTCTTCCAGAGGTCTTGAGTTCAATTCCCAGCAACCACATGGTGGCTCACAACCATCTGTAATGAGATCTGGCACCCTCTTCTGGCCTGCAGGCTGAACACTCACTGTATACATGATAAATAAATAAATCTTTAAAAAAAAAAAGAAAGAAAGAAAGAAAGAAAGAAAGAAAGAAAGAAAGAAAGAAAGAAAGAAGGAAAGAAAGCAAACTAGAACATCTATTTATCTCAAAAATGAAAGCAATCAAAATACAGAGAAAGAGAGATGTCTGAGGCATCTTTTATGATCAGTCACTTCTGCTCACACCAGTCTTACACTTTCTGGCCCAGATTAATAACTCAGCCTCAGGTGGGCAGTAGTGGCGCATGCCTTTAATCCCTACACTAGGGAGGCAGAGGCAGACAGATCTCTGAGTTCAAGGCCAGCCTGGTCTACAGAGAAAATTCCGGGACTGTGGTGGTATTGTGTCCTCCAATATATTGTGTACCTTAATAAACTTATCTGGGGTCAGAGAACAGAACAGCCACTAGACAGACATAGAAGCCAGAAAATAGTGGCACACACACCTTTAATCCTAGCATTCTGGAGGCAAAGATCCATCTGATCTTCGAGTTCAAAGCCACACTGGAAACAGCCAGGCCTGGTGACACACACCTTTCATTCCAGGAAGTGATGGCAGGAAGCAGAAAGGTATAAAAGGCATGAAAACCAGGAACTAGAGCCTGGTTAACCTTTTAGGCTTTTAGCAGCAGTTCAGCTGAGATCCATTCGGATGAGGACTCAGAGGCTTCCAGTTTGAGGAAACGAGATCAGCTGAGGAATTGGTGAGGTGAGATTGGATGTGGCTTGTTCTGTCTCTCTGATTTTTTCAGCGTTTATCCCAATACCTGGCTCTGGGTTTGTTTTTATTAATAAGACCTTTTAAGATTCATGCTATACATGACATTCAGAAAAACCCTGTCTTGGGGGGAAAAAAAACTACCTCAACCTCTAAGAAAGTGTTTTTGATAACTTCAGTCAACAGGAAAAAATGGTTTGGGAACATACTTAATTTTACATGTCAAGTGTTCACCTACCTGCAAGGACTCCATTGCCATATATTCAGGGTCTGAGTTTATTCATATAAGCAATCCTAAATTAGGGACATTGCCAACATTCCAAACATAGGGTCCATTTTCTTATATTATTATATCGTTAGTCTGTTTACCATCACATCTGACTGACATCCGGTTTGCAGGAAGATTAGACCAAGTTGCCTACCCTTATTCATTCCTCAGAATCATTTCTCAGAATTTGTAGAAAAATGGATCACAAGACAGATCCATTCCTCACAGTAGCGTGACTAAAAGCCATTAAAAGAAATAATATAGTATACTGAAGACTGGTTTGAGTAAATCAAAAAATACAGGAATGAGAACAGTAAAAGCAGAAGGAATGAAAATACCCAACAGGACAGGGGGAAGTATAATCATCAGAACATGTGTGTGTCTAGTAGCTGAGCTTCCAGATGCATGAAGCAAGAACCAATAGAACTAAGGCAATGAATAGGTAAGTCTGTGGTCGTGGTTGGAAATATATTGATACCCTTTTCTGAAAGATGTGGGAGCCCGTTCTCGGGTTCCTCGTGGCTTTACCCAGCAGGTCCACATAGAGGATGATTAGGACCACCGGCCTGAGTGCAGGTGTCTGAGATGGTCTGCACTTGGCTGTGCTGGGGGAGGAAGTCTTTTGCTCCACCCCTTGGCGTCTCTATAAAAACCCTGGGGCTGAGACAGTCAGGGCCCGTTGGAAAAGGTTCCAGGCCCTCTCGAGGCTATCCTTTATTTTCTATCTGTTTATCTCCGCAAGATTCTCTGCAATAAATCCTTCTATCTAATATTTCCTGCTGCTTGCACTCAAGAAAACTCTGGGGAGCTGTGGGGTTGGTGGGTAAATGCCCCACAGAAAGACTAAGGGAATAACTAGTCAAAACATCAGCATGAATGATCTGAACACAACTATTAACTACTTTAACCTAATTAAATGTATTTTGACTCAATTTTTTATCGTTTGAGAATTTCATATATGTATATCACCTGTTTTGAACAAATCCACCCCCTATTTCCCCCACTCCAATTCCTTCCCATCCTCACCACCACTTTTCCCTCCCAACTTGATGTGCTCTGAGTCCAGTCAGGGCTAGTCATCTGTATATGGGTGTATGAGCATCTGTGGAGTATGGGTAGCCTTCCAGTAACCACCTTCCTGAAAAAACAACTGACTTTATTTTCCCCAGAAGCCATCAGTTGCCGATAGACTCTTAGCTAAGGGACCTCATGAGCCTCGACTTAGGACTTCATGAGCTCCCTCCCCGATCCATTCTGGGATTTTGACTGGCTTAATCTTGTGCAGCTTTTGTGGGGGGGGGGGGTCACAGCATCCATAAGTTCATGCATGCAATAACACTGTTATGTCCAGCCAATACTGTACTGATATTTCACTACAGATATCTATTACTTCTTGTTCTTATAATCTTTCTACCCCCTCTCCTGAGATTAAAGCCTCAGCTTTGTAGGGAACTGTGTGGTATAGATGTCACATTTATAGCTCAGCAATCTACAGTCTCTTATTCTCTGCATGTTGACCGATTGTGGGTCTCTATTAATTGCCATCTGCTACAAAAATAATCTTCTCTGATGACAGCAAAGAGGTGCACTCATCTGTAGGGTGAGTAAGGATAAGAGCGTAGGGGACAGTTTGCTATTTCAGCTTAGCAGAATAATTGTATTAGATTCTCTTCCAAGGCCTATGACCTAACCAGCCAAGGGTTTTTGTCCAGTTAACAGTATCACACATTATTTCTGTCTTGTGAAACTGGCCTTAAGTCAAAACAGGAAGTGATTGATTACTCCCATGACATTGTACCACTGGTGCATCAGAAGGTGTATCTTGCCAGACTAGTCAGAACTGCATCTCAAAGAACTCATAGAAAGTTGAAAATACTGTGTTTTGTGTAGGACCTTCCATTACTATAAAAGCTAGTCAGTAGGGATGAAGCTTCCAAGTCAGTACCAGCTTGATTTCTCCATATTCTATGACTCAGGTATGTAATGTCTTCAGTCCATCCAGTTCTGGAGAGTAACCAAGAGCAATGGCAATAGCATGTAATTTTTGAGGCTGTCTATGGGACCCCATTGACCAACAACTTTAAAAGAGGTAGCTTATACCTGGCACTGATAGCCTATAGTATCTAGGAAAGACATTGCCCTGCTCCATGATAAGGTAACTCCATTTAAATTCATTTTATATATGCATATGTATATTTTAAGGAAGCTTCTATGGTAGTAGGGTTTCCATGTGACTTTTCAAAGGTCTTTGGTGTTAGTAATCCATGCTCCCTCCTCTCATATGTTGATGCTAGCTTTTAATATTTAGATATGTGTTTAAATTGGAGTACCTATAAAAGTACCTATAAAAGTAAGGGGTCAGACAGAAGGTTTCAAGGTTAATTTGACTAAATATTTATCAATCAATTGTTAATTTTTTCCAATAACCAACTCTACTTTCATTGATTATTTCTATTTCTATTTCTATTTCTGATTTTTATCATCTCTTCTCATCTACTTTTTGGGGTGGTATTTATTTTTTCCAAAGCTTCTATGTTCACCATTAATTTAAGACCTCTTGACTTTTTTATGTAGGCACTTAGTGCTATAAACTTTTCTCTTGAGACTGCCTTCACTGGGTCCCATAGATTTTTATATGTTGTATTTTTATTTTCATTCAGTTCTAGGAAATAATAATTTTCTTCTTGATTTCTTCCTTGGCCCGATTGCCATTCAGTATTGTGTTGTTTAGTTTCCATGAGTTTGAGTACTTTCTGTAGTTTCCACTGCTGTTGATCTCCAGCTTCATTTCATTATGCTCAGATCCGATGATGAATGTTATTTCAGTTTTTCTTTATTTGTTGAGACTTGCTTTGCATCCTACTGGGTGGTCAGTTTTGGAGAAAGTTCCATGGGCTTCTGAGAAGATGTGTAATCTTTAGTGACTGGGTGGAATATTCTGTAGATGTCTGTTAGGTCTTTCTGATTTATGATATCATTTAACTCTAATGTTTCTGTTATTTTTGGTCCAGATGACCTATTGGTGAAAGTGGGGTATTGAAGTCACCCACAATCACTGAGTTAATATGTGGATTTTTTTTATTTCATAAAATATATTTTGATCCCTTTCCCAACTCCTCCAGATCATCCCCACATCTCTACCCATCCAATTTTATTCTCTCTCTCTCTCTCTCTCTCTCTCTCTCTCTCTCTCTCTCTCTCTCTCTCTCTTAAAAGAACAGCAAAAACAAAAATTGAAACAAAGAAAAAAAATAAGGAAATTAGTAAGACAAGTAAAAAAAAACAAGAAGTCCTTCTTATGTCACCCAACTAATCTGTGGCTTTAGATCTAGTAATATGACTTTTGTGAAGTTGGGTATGCCTGTGTTTGGTGCATATATGTGGTGATATTTTGTTTGTGCACTAACAAATAAAGCTTTCCTGGAGATCAGAGTATGGAGCTAGCCATTAGTTAACCACAGAAGCCAGGCAATGGTGGCTCATACCTTTAATCCCGGCACTTGGGAGGAGAAATGTAGCTAGAGTTTTCTTGCCTGCCCACAGTCAGGACAAATCTCTGTCACCCGCCAGTCCCACAGCCACTCAGACCCAACCAAGTAAACACAGAGACTTATATTGCTTACAAACTGTATGGCCATGGCAGGCTTCTTTCTAACTGTTCTTATATCTTAAATCAACACATTTCTGTTAATCTATACCTTGCCACGTGGCTCGTGGCTCACCGGCATCTTCACATGTTGCTTGTCATGGCAGCGACTGGCAATGTCTCTCTGACTCAGCCTTACACTTCCCAGAATTCTTCCCCTCCTTGTCCCACCTATACTTCCTCCTTCCTGGCTACTGGCCAATCAGTGTTTTATTTATTAACCAATCAGAGCAGCACATCAGACATGCAGAACATCCCACAGCAGAGAAAACAGGAAGATCAGGAGTTCAAGGCCACCTTTGGCTACACAATACTGATCCAGTCTGAAAGAGAAACAGAGCCAAACAGTGGAGGCACACACCTTTAATCCCAGCACTTGGGAGGTGGAGACAGGAAGTAATATGGCTGGGCAGAGAGAGGAATATAAGGCAGGAGGAGACAGAAGCTCGCCCCCCCCCTTTCAGGCTGAGGAGTTGGTAAGGTAAAAAGTGGCTGTGGCTTTCTCCTTTACTTCTCTGATCTTTCAACATTTACCCTGATATCTGGCTCCAGGTTTTTATTATTTAGACCAATTAGAATTTGCACTACACATATATGTTCAGAATTGTGATAGCTTCTTGTTGGCTTCTACCTTCAATGAATATGAAGTGATCTTCCTTATTTTTTACTTGAAGTCTGTTTTGTCAGATATTAGAATAGCTATGCCTGCTTGTTTCTTGGTTTTGTTTTCTTAAAATACCTTTTTCCATCCTTTAACTCCAAGGTGGTGTCTATTTTTTATTGTGGGTAGTGTTCCTCGGAAGCACAAAAAGATGGATACTATTTTCTAATCTGCTAGTCTGTATCTTTTTATTGGAAAATTAAGACCATTAATATTAAGAGTTATTATTTAACCATGTGTATTGATTCCTGGGGTTTTTGTTTTGTTTTGTTTTCTTAGACTTATTTTGATTAGCTGGTTTGGCATTGTTTATTTATTCCATGTGCTTATCCTTCTCTTCAGACTAAAATCTTCCTTCCAGTATCCTCTGTAGAGTTGTTTAAGTGCCTGTCAACTATAAATCGCATATTCATTTCAGGCACACATGAAGCATACAGTGCAAAGCCATAAAACAAGGCTCATTAAAGTTCAGCTTAAACGGAGAAACCCTGTCTCAAAAAAATTGTCAACTTAATGAAATTGCCTTGAGTATATTTTCTAACCATGGCATAATTAAATCGTAGACAGATTTCTCATTGTTGGAGGAAAGGAGGTTTAAGTGTATCGTGTGGGCTGCAAGATGGCCCAACAGATGAAGGCACTTACTACCAGTCCTAACAATCTGAGTTTGATCCCAAGGTCCCACGTGGTAGAAAAAGAGAACAGACTCTTACAAGTTGTCCTCTGACCACCACAAATGCACAATTGCATATGTGCAGCTACACACACACACACACACACACACACACACACACACACACACACACCCCTTTTAAGTATACCTTGTTATTGAGTTGGACTTAGAGATATCAGCATAAACTCCTGGTTTTTAATATAAAGATATGTACAGAAACATACACATGTTTCCCAGCTCTGTCACCAGAAGGGCTTGGAAACGATGATAGCAATGGTTACCCACACAGGCGATAGGAAACAGTAGCAATGAGGACCCCATCATCCAGATCTTGGTATCTAAATATCATTCTCCAGTAAATGGCAAGGATCCTTGGTGAAAGGATTTTTCTGGTACCGAAGCAGGTAAAGTAAAGGAAGAAAGCTCCAGATGAGCGGGAAACTTTTTGTTGTGCCATAAAGAACCTAAAGATTATGGACACATAACAGGACATAAGAACCAACTCTAAGAGCCTCCCACCATCTAAATCTGAGAGAATTTGAAAGTCAAAATAAAACAATGCCATAATTATAATATAATGACCTATAGCAGTGATTATCACCCTTCCTAATGCTGTAACCCTTTAATATAGTTCCTCATGTTGTGGTGACCCCCACTCATAAAATTATTTTCATTGTTACTTCATAACTGTAATTTTGCTACTGTCGTGAATTGTAATGTAAAAATCTGTTTTCTGATGGTCTTAGGTGACTCCTGTGAAAGGGTCGCAATCCACAGGTTTAGAACCACTGGTCTATAATGTATTGAATGGGAATCATAACTCTACTGTCATAAGCATATGAATAAATACATGAGAGAATGAAGTTCTGTTCTTGACAACAGAATACCAACTAAGTGTAGAAAGATTGATGGTATTAGCAAATGATTGGGGATGCTAACATTAGTGTGTGACTATTTGGCTAAGAATAGGGCATTTATCCAGGCATGGTAATACAGCCTGTAGTCCTGGTAATTGACAGGTGGAGGCAAAAGGGTCAGGAGTCCAAGGTCATCCTCAACTAAATAGTGGATTCAAGGATAGCCTGGGAAAATATATAACCCCAGCAAAGGAGGCAGAGGCAAGAGGATCTCTGTGAGTTCAAGGCCAGCCTGGCCTGCATGGTGAATCCCAGGCAGGGCTACATAATGAGACTCAGTCTCAAAAATCTAAAATAAAAGTTATTGACTCTTCTCCCTATGACATAATTTTAGTGGGAAAAAACAGAGAGAGATAAACAGACATTTGAAAAATTATTTGAACTTGATCAAATTTCTTTTGATTCTTGCAGAAGAGAATCCAAGACAGTAGTTCTCCGCAATGTCACACCCCTAGTTGTGGCCTGGCGGATCACCAGCATGGAGCACCTAGGTGATGACTTCACTGTGTCCGTGATGCAGGCCAGCATCCCACCCAAGGGAGAGTTTGGGGTGCAGGTGCATTTCCAGCCCACCAAACCTGTCAACATCAAGAAGGCCATTCGGATTGAGGTGAGAAGTGACATCCCTGTAGATTTGATTATCAAATATGCATGCATGAGTACACACACATACACACACACACACACACACACACACACACACACACACACACACACACCATGGAGTTCTCTTTGTTGAATACCCACATCTGATCCCTGTGTGCTATCTCCAGCCCGTGATATCTTGCTCTGCACACAGCAAGCTCAATAAAGGCAGTATCACTCAGAGCTGATTTCTTACTTCCAAAAACAGAAAACTCAGTATGGAATGAATGAATGGTTAAATGAATAATGTTACTATATCTAAGAAAACATTACTCTCCTTATCTCATAGCCTAAACCCAGCCATCTATCACATTTTTGCTTTGGTGACCATCACCTTCACTATTGCTCCCAACTGGCACCTGACAACCATCTCAATGCCCCACTTGTCCTGATGCAGGTCCTTTCAATCCAGTCCTCCCAGCAATCCTCATTACTACCATCTTGGTCTGCGCTGCTGGTGCCCCCCTCATCCAGGCCGCTTGGACCTCTGCCTCTCCTGTATTCCCCACAAGTGCCCACAGGGCTCTGTGCAATGTTGGTCAGATGGGGTTGCTCACCCTTCTCGGTGCACTTTGCTATCCTCTCTCAGCAGCGAGGATTGCGCCTTGGTCTCTGCTGCATCTTGTTCCACCCTCACCTCTAATTATCATCTCCCATCCTGTTGTGTAAGCTCTTGCCTGCTTGAAGCCCCCAACACTGCTACGCCCCTGATGAAAATTTTCCTCTAAGCTTTGTGGGGAGTTGGCACCTGCTTGAAGATCCGCAGACATCGCTGCCTCAGTGGGCCTAACTTATGTCCCATTGACGGAATCGCCTGTGTGGGTAACCAGTCAGTATCCCCTATCCTGCAGAGACCCACTCCTTTCTCTCTCGTGTCGTTCTACTTGCTGATTGGTACATGAACTCCATCATGCAGGATCTCCCCTGATTTGTTCATCATCTGTATTAGTGTCCTGGGACCACTGTGACAAACCACCACAAACTAGAACAGACCTTCCTCCTCATAGTTCGGAAGACTCGCAGGACTGCACCCCCTCTGAAGGCTCCAGGGGAGGGCCCTTCCTTGACCCTTCTGGTTTGAGGGGCCTAGGAGTGTGTGCCTCGGCTTGTGCCTGTGTCCTTCCAACCTTTTGTCTACATCATCAGAAGGCAGTCTCCTGCCTGTCTCCTGTATTCTTAGAGAGACACAGGAAGCCCTCTATACTCAGGAATTCTCCACCCACAGATCCAACCATATTGGAAAATGTGTATTGAAAGAGAAGATAGAAATTCTGAATTAATATTTGAGTTGGGGGCTGAAGAGATGTTTGGTGGTTAGGAACACTTGCTGCTCTTACAGAACAGTTCCCAGCACCCATTTTTGGGTGTTCACAATAGCCTGTAACTCCAACTCCAGATTCTGACACCGTCTTCTGGCCTCAGTGAACATCTGCACCCACATGAGCATACCCACACACATACACATAATTTTAAAAAGAAATTTTTTTAATCTTAAATTTAGTGGCAATTGTAAATTTCCTTTTGCACCCAAGCACAGGGAATGCAAACTGGTGGCTTTGTTTTTCAATTGGAGTCTTCAGCGAGATGGCAGAGGTCTCCACCTCTGTGTTGGATCACCCTAGATGCTCTTGCCCTGACCAATGGACCCTCTATCACCTCCTGGTTTGTGTCCAAGGTCAACAGTCAACTAGACAGAGTTAGATTGGTCTGCCTGCTGGCACCAGTTCAGTGGCTCCTGGGGACAGTGAGGAAGGAGCCTCATCAGTGACAGCACCAGAATCAATGAGCTGCTAAAGGCCACAGATCTGAAGGTGACCGTGATCACACAATTAAAATGCTTCGGATTTCCAAAACAGAAACATTCAATATGTATTTTACATGAAAAAGACTAGCACTTTTCTACAGATCGAGTCACAAGGAACAGAATAGTTCCAGCTCATGCAGTGGGCAGAGCGAGATGACTTAAAGTGTGAGATTAGAAAAATTTGACTTCTAAGTTCTCAGAAATGTCTCCCCACCATCTCTACTGCCCAGCTCCCCCTACATGTTACATAGTTTGGACTCCAGACACTTTGTGGGTCTCAGCTTTCACTGAAGAATTTCTCTTTCCCTGACAGGTTTTGGATGCAGACAATCTTGTTGGTGTTGTTCAGATCGAAAACATCTTGGTCTTTGCAGAAGCCTATGATATTGCTTTGGACATCACCTTCCCCAAAGGTGGGCTGAGCCCTTGAACCGAGGCTGTTTGGGTAGAGAGTCCCAGGTGGAGAGACCCTAGTGTGTTGTTAGTGTGGTGGTGGGTTGATGGGGAGGAACAATTTTGTCCTAGTGCCGTAAGCCTGGAGTGATGTTGGCAACAGCACTACAAATTACAGTATCCTCAGTGGAGGACAAGGAGTTGCCAGTATGCAATCTCCAGGGCTCTTCTCGGAGAAACTGAGAGCAAAAGCTTCTCCTCCTGCCCACATTTTTATTCTGTCGTTACCGTAACAGATTGCCTCCTGACCTAACAAAAACGACACCAGCTACTAATGAAACTGAGGCAGGAGGTTCTTGAGTTCAAGGCCAGCCTGGGCTACCTAATGAGAAGAACAAAGGAAAAAAGAAAAGCCCCACAATTATTATAGTCCTGAGGTCTGTTCAAAGCAGGTCTTACTGGGTCTCGCTAGGGGGATATCCAGGTGATGACAGAGAAGCATTCCTTCCTGAAAGATTTGTGGTCATTAGAGGCTACCCACGTTCCTTGGTTCATGTCCCCTTTCTGAATCTTGAAAGCCAGCAATATCCGACTAGATCCTTCTTTCTCATGCTGCCATCTCCCTGATTCTCCCTGATTCTGCTGTCCCCCTCTACTTTTATAGGGACCTTTGTGGTTACATTGGGCCACCAAGATAATCCATGTCGGTCTCCACCTTTAATGACAGCCCATCACCAGCCTCAAGTCCACCTGCTACATCAAGTCCCCTTTGTTGTGTGTTCACTGACCCCAGGGATTAGAATAGGTGTCCTGAGACATTCTGTCTGAATGCTGCTCTGATACCTGAGTCGTGTATCTCCCCTGAGCATCTGATTCTCCATGACCCCTCCTCTCCCTGACAGGTCTCTTCCTCAGCAAGATTATTAGAGCTACATGTTAGTCAGGTGCTATTGTCTTAATATTCAGAGTCACAGAGGAGCTAATGCCCTTTTCTGGCCTCTGAAGGGTCCACCCATATATGGTGTGTAGACACATGTAAATAGAGTTAAGAACACACACCATGCTGGGCATTATGGTATACATCTTTAATCCCAGCACTTGGAAGGCAAAGACAGGCAGATCTCTGTGAGTGTGAGGTCAGCCTGGTCTACAGAGTGAATTCCAGGACAGGCACCAAAACTACACAGAGAAACCCTGTCAAAATAGTAATAATGACAATAATAATGAAGAAAATAATAATAATAACACACACTGCTCTTCCAGAGGACCCAAGTTTGACTCCCCATACCCATGTCAAGCAGCTCACAACTACCTGTCATTCCAGCTCCAGAAATACCCCACACCGCTGGCCTCTGAGCTTACCTGCATACACCCCACACACAGATGCACATACATACATATAATTAAAAATAATAACTAATATAAATAAGTAAAGTTCCTAAATAGTTTAGCTAACAATAGTCATGCAAGGCCAGTGACCCCTCTGAATGGAATCACAAGGGAGGTGTGTGGATGCACTAAGAGGCTTAGTGTCACAAAGGGGTGTCTCCAGCCACAGAGTTCTCAGAAGAGAGGCTCTCTATAATCATCACTGGGGATGATTTGCCATGTAAACTCGAGTGGGAAGGCCCTGCTCTGGCTCCCTTGTCCACTCACCCTTCCCCATGTCCTGGCTTCTGCAGGAGCTGAAGGAGGTCTGGATTTTGGGACTATGAGGGTCATGGAGGAGGCCAAGCAGCCCCTTCAACTGAAGAACCGTGGGAAATATGAGATCATTTTCAGGTAATCTGAATCCCATGGGGCATGTGGCAACCATCCACATCCACTCATGACAAGAAGGGTGTGTCTGGGAATTTTGTATAAAGAAACTAGAAGTGCGACTGGAAAGATGGCTCGGCAGTTAAGGGCACTGGCTTCTCGTCTAGAGGGCCCAGGTTCAGTTCCCAGCACCCACATGGCAGCTCACAACCGTCTGTAACTCTGGTTCCAGAGAATCTGGTACCCTCGCAGAAATATACATGCAGGCAAAAAAAAATCAATGAATATAAAAATAAATAAAATTTAAAAAGAGAGAGAGAGAGAGAGAGACCAGAAGCTGACTCAGTGAGTAAAGTACCTGCTGTGCTCCTGTGAGGACCTGAGTTCAATCCCAATACCCACAGAAAAATCCAGGTGTCTGTAACACTAGCATAGGAGGGAACTCTCGGAGCTCTGTGGCCACCCAGTCTAGCTAACTTGGTGAGTCCACTAAGAGACCTTGTCTTATAAGGGGGGGAGCAATCAAGGACCACACCTAACATTGACCTCTAGCCTCCACACACACAGCCTACACACACACACACACACACACACACACACACACACACACACACACACACACACCCCTGCATGCACATGTACCACAAACAAACATGTACACATACAAAAAAAACCAAACAATTAAAAAATCAGGAGCTAGGAGTATAGTTCACTTGGTAAAGTGCTTGTCTAGCATGCACACGGC
Organism: Peromyscus eremicus; assembly: GCF_949786415.1. Taxonomy (NCBI): domain Eukaryota; kingdom Metazoa; phylum Chordata; class Mammalia; order Rodentia; family Cricetidae; genus Peromyscus; species Peromyscus eremicus. Next base: position 97,574,791 of record NC_081420.1, on the reverse strand, counting down.
CTTAAGTTTGATCTCCAGCACCATGTAAACAGAGTGTAGTAGCACATACCTCAGCAGGTAGAAGCAGAAGGACCACAAGTTCAAAGTCATCCACCTGTCTTTAAAAAAAAAAAAAAAGTGGATAACAGCTCAGGAATGACCCCTGGTGTTTGCCCTCCATACCTATACACATATATATGTACCCACACATATAAGAACATACATTTGCATAGTAGATTTTGCTTGGTAAGATAACTACATGGGGCTAGAGACAGGCAGACCCTCAACAGTTCACACTGCCCTCTCTGGCATCATGGGTTCCCTGGATTAAGGTTTAAACAGATTCTTTGCTCTTGTCTTCCAGCTTCTCTGTGGACTCCTTAGGGATTTTGCCAACAAATTTAAACTCCATGATCTCAATCCAACCCAAAAGGGGTTCACTGACCGCAGCAGATAAGCCCACGAACATCCAGGTGTACTTCCGTGCAAAAAAGGAAGTGAAGATTGAATGCCAGCCTGTTCTGCGCTGCCAGGTGAGAGCCCAGAGGAACGGGCTCACTGTCCAGACTGTAGGCATTCTGATGAGAAGAGGGGAAGGGGGGGTCGCCTGGGTGGCAGCCAAAGAAGCTACACCAGAGTTCAGTCCCAACTAATGGGGACAGGTAAGTCAGGACAGGTGTGAAAAGTCACCAGAAATATAGATGATATATTCAAATACATTTATTAATATTATATTAGGGAGGGTATCAGTCATGAAAGCAAGCAAGAAGATACTTTTGGAATAGGAATTCTATTGCTGTATCACTGGCTAACATCTTCCCTAACCTTCTTCCTTCTCTAGATTATTGAGCCCAATCTCCCAGAAAGTGAAATCATTGCCAGCATCCCAATTAAGTTTTCTGTGAATGCAGTGTACTCCAAATTCATCATCAGCCCCTCCTCTGTCATCAACTTTGGGGCTTTGATCTGTGGTACCAGGAAAACCACCACCTTCACCATAGAAAACCAAGGCATAATCGACTTCAGATATGCCCTCTATAGGCTGACAGGGGAGAGTCCAATTCATCAAAAGAAGGCGTAAGAAGTTATTGGCTTGGTGCTTTGTACCCTTCAAAGAGCTGTGACATACTTTACCTAACTAAATTCACCCATCCCCTTGCATGAATGAAGACACTCAGGTTTAGAACTGTCTCATGAAAGATTATGCGGGAAATCACCAGTAGGGATTAGTTCTGAACCACATCTTCTGATCAGATTTCATGCATTTTCTAGCTGCCATCAAACAAAAGATAAGTTTTAGCTGAGCAAATGTAAAGTCTTCTGGATGGATGTGATGGTGCATACCTCTGCCCCAGGACTCAGAAAGTGGAGGCAGAAGGGCACACAGTTCTGTGCATCCTTGGCTTCCTAGCAAGTTCTAGGCCAGCCTGGGCTACTTGAGACTCTTTCTCATGGATGGATAGATGGATGGATGGATGGATGGATGGATGGATGGATGGATGGATGGATGGATGGATGGATGGTGAGAGAAGAAGGAGAAAGTAAGGAAGTAGAAAGGGAGGAGCAAAATCTTCCGTGGAAAGATACTGGATTTTATGTGCTGTCCTGGTGTTTCTGGTATGCTAAAAGACTGGCAAGCCATTGCCCTCTCTGTCATCCTACAGGATATTGAGGGATGATTAGAGACAGAAAAAAAATTAAATCAAAAGAAGGCTTAACTATGCCTTCACTGTGGGGGAGTGTCGAAGGGTGCCCTGGAAATGCAAGTGAGAGAAATCAGAATGGTGCCTTCACCCAGCAAGCACCACCCCTACCTTTGCCCTGTGAAGACCCCTGGTCGCCACAGCTGCCTCAGTAGTTCCAATGGCAACACTCTCTTCTTCAACATGTGGCTGTCACCAGGAGACCAGAAAGACCACAGCTCTTTTGGGTGCTCTTGGCTCCAACTGTCTTGTTGTTTTGCTTAGAAGCAAATTTGAAAGGTGGCTTTGACCAGTTCCCAAGTCTTGCTTTTTTCCTTTCTGATGTTACCAGTTCCCAAGTCTTGCTTTTTTCCTTTCTGATGTTTCACAAACAGACCTACTCCTCTTGCTGCTTTTGGTAGTTTTGTATTTTCTTCAACTCGAATTTTTCTATCCCGGCAAAGTTTGAACATATTAAGAAATTTGGGATTAAATTGCCTAAAATTTCTTTCTTCCGATTTTAGTTTCAACCTCCTCACAATTTCTTTTGTAGTGATTTAGTAGTGCTTCTAGTGATTATAATTTATATTTTGATTTAAGTTATTTTTATTTGGGGTTTGGAAAGATGGCTCAGTAATTAAGAGCACTTGCTGTTCTTGCAGAGGTCCTGGGTTCAGTTCCCAGCACCAAAACAGTGGCTCACAACTGTATGTAACTCCAGTTCCAGATGCAAAATCCCTTCTGGCCTCCATGGCTACCAGGCATACACATGGTACACACACATACATGCAAGAAAAAAAACACTTGTGCACATAATTCTTAAACAAATAGTTTTAATTAATTTATTTAGTATTTAATTGATTTTCACTTTAGCTTGCGTGAATTCAAAACACACAAGCAGATGTGTTCCTGTCATCAAACAAGTGAATGAATACATAAGATTTTCAAAATATTTAAGATTCATCTCAAATATGGTTGCACACTCTAGGTGCAGCGGTCTCTGGACAAACTAACAATTGGGTACATTGGTTTCAAGCGAAGTCAAGTTGCCAAAACCTGTATCTAACTATTATTTATACTAGCCTTTATACACATCATGGCTATAAACATGAAAAAATGGAGACAAAATTCATCATTTCATGTATAAAATTATATCAGGTAAGGTTTTATATATCTGACTAATTTCCAAAACAGTGCTTCCCAGTGAAGTCAAGCCCTTAAAATCTCATTTCCTGTTCATGGTGCTGAGGGATGAGCACAGGACCTGAAGTGTACTGGGCAGGCACTGCGTGAGCTTCATCAATAGCCCACCTTTTTGTTGTTGTTGTTGTTTTAAGATAGGGTCTTACTAAGTTGTCCACGTTGACCTAGAACTTGCTTGTAGCCCAAGCAAGCTTCCAATGTGCAAACCTCCTGCTTCAGCTTCCCCCAAGTATCTGGAATTAGAAGGCCTGGCCCAGGCCTGGTATGTGTTCGCCTGCTTATTATTGTATGTTTTGTTGTGGTTGTTTCTGACACTAGCCAGCTTTCCATCACTGTAACGAAAGAACTCAGACAATAAATTTACAAGGAGAAAAGGTTGTTCGTGCTCCTGGCTTTAGAAATGCAGACCATGATTAGTTGGGTGTGAAGCAAGGCAGGACTTCATGGCTAGTACATACAGCAGAGAAAAACTCTTCCTCTCAGACCAGGAAGTAAAAGAGAGAGGGAGAAGAAGGGGCTAGGGTCCTCTAATCCCCATCGAGGGACTACCAGTGAGTTAAGGACCTCCTAACATCATTATCCTGGGGATCAAGCCTTAACACATGAACTTTGCTTGAAGTAATTTTCAAAATCCTTATGATTTGTATTCCACGAGTATAATTACCCATGTCACTTCCTTATAATTGTTCAATGAATTTGGTCAGTGAGTACAAGGTTACAGTGCCACTCCAATACCTTCCTGGACAAAGGAAAGCCCTCTTCTACCCCCAGAGCCCAGAAGGGACCTCAAACAGGCAGGTAGTGTCTCCTATCCCCAGCAAAACCTGAGGCTGTACCCTTGCTTCTCTGATCAGAGCCAGCCACATAAGGCACGCAAGAACCCGAGAGAGCGAGAGCTTCTTCAAGCCTGGAGCTACTAAAGCAACCAAGTTCTCGGACATAGTCCAGAAAGACGTGAACATAGCAAACCAGGTGAGTGCCCCTCCTTTCTCACAGAAAGACAGCAAGGACACTTTCCAGTGAGTTCTCACCACCAAACACTTCTCTAATATAACAGTTCCCTAAATTTTGTGTATGTGTGTGAATTTTGTGCACATGAGTGCAGGTACTGATGAAGCCAGAAGAGGGTGTCAGATCCCTGGAGTTAGAGTTAGGGTTTTATTGATGTGATGAGCCACCATGACCATAGCAACTCTTATAAAAGAAAACATTTAATTTTGGAGAGGGTGAGAGTGGGGTTAAGTGAGAAAAGTACATCTCCGATGGGAAGAATGGCAGTTGATGAGACTTGTCTCACATCACTACCCAGATCCTATGGACTCCAAGTATGCGTAACAGGGGCATTGAACAAGACATCGGAAGCCAGATCGCCTGCTCTTGGGCAGCTTTGTGAAAATGAACAAGAGTAGAGACCAGCTAAGAACCAGGAGTGCTTGCTATCTGTGGGGTAGACTGCTCTGCAGTCATTCCCTGTGATGGGGAGTACTGTGCATTGATTGTCAGCCCCAGGGTAGGATTACGAGCACCTCCCAACATCATGCACTGGCATCACACCTGGCAGGGGTATCCTAACACCTTCACCAGCTCCTGCTGAGGTTCCACGGTCTAGCAGGAGATCCAGCTGCCAGAGTATGGGTCCGGTGAGACAGGACACTCACAGCCCAAGTCATACAAAGCATCACTCACATAGCAAAGAAGCAACAGCTAACGTATCTGGGCCTTATCCTCTAGGATCCAAGAAGTTGCCCAAAGTAGTGGAGTCTTGTATGCACATGGCCACCTCACACTGAAGTCCCCAAACTCATTCTGCTCCGGGTTTCAGACCCCTGAAGATATTTGGGTCTCTGAGCTAAAACACTACAGAACATCTAGAAATGTGAGGACAGAGACTGGGCTACCCAAGACAATCTTTCTCTCGTGGGACATTGTATTTCAAGTGTATGCTACAGATATCTTGAGAACTACAAGTGGGAGGGGGGCTGGGGTCTGCAGGGACATGAGAGGCCTTCTCTATAATGACATTCTTTTTAGCACTAATTCTTCACTATGTGCTATAGTATGTACTCATGGGTGTCCTCTCATTTAACCCTCCAGTGATCCATTGTGCAAAGGACATTTATAGATACACAAACTGACACTTAGAGACGTAATTTTTTTCCAAGGTCAAACAATATATATTGGGGATTGAGTTCAAACCCCAGTTGCTGTTCTGTTGCTATGAAAAGACACCATGACCAAGGCAGCTTATAAAAGAAAACATTTAATTGGGGAGTTGCTTACAGTTTGAGAGGGTGAGTCTGTGATCATCATGGCAGGAAGCATGGTGGCAGACAGGCAGTCATGGCACTGGAGCAGGAGCTGAGAGCTTACATCCTGATCCGAAGGCCAGAGGCAAAGAGTGAGACTGGGCCTGGTAGGGGCTTTTGAAACCATAAAGCCCACCCTCAGTGACACACCTCCTCCAACAAGGCCACACCTCCTAATCCCCTCCCAAACTGTTCTACCAACTGGGGACCAAGCATTCATTCAAATATATGGGCCTATGGAGGCTGTTCTCTTTCAAACCCACAGTGTCTCATTCAAAACCCATCATCTCAACTGCTATTCCATTCTGCACCCCACCCAACCCCTGCTGCTTTGAGATTTCCCCCATGCAGATAAGTATTGTATAATGTAGACATGATCTGTTTCCTTGAGCCCTTGGTTCTGTCATGACTGATCAGAAGGAATACACAGAGAAGGAACATCATGAACACCCAGGGCCTCTGCCCCTCCAGGCAAAGAGAGGCCCCACTGTTTCCCCATTTCCTTATCTCGGCTCTTTGGGAAAGTCTCAGCTTCAGTTACCCACTCTGCTTCCTTCCGCCCTGCCCTTTCCCACCTTTGTCCTGCAGGCCCGCTTCTCCCATGGCATGTTCACTGTATACCCAGGATTTGGCTCTATCCCTTCTGGAGGACAGCAGGTCATCACTGTGGAGTGTGTGGCTGACCCTGTGGGGAGGTGTGAAGAGTTTCTGGCCATCGATATCTCTGACCAAGATACTAGAGAAAATCCTGCTGGCATTCCTTACACTCTCCTTGCTGAAGCATGTCTGCCAGGTATGCAACTTGGATTGGACAACACTCCTAAAAGACTGGCACTTTTGCCAGCCCTCCTTCTTCAGGAAAATCCCTCTAGAGATATCCAGCAGTCAAGGCTGGGCTGCTTCCTCTGAAAACTTAGAACCTCTTCCGGGGTCTTTGGCCATATTTGTTGTTAAAGCCTTAGCATGTATAGAAGAGACTCTGCTTCTCCAGATCCTTAGCCTTTCTAGGTCTGTTCCTGGATTCCCAGATGAGTAGTGCTCTCTGAGAAATGATGTGAGAAATGATGGCATGGGATGTGGCCCAGGACTGAGGGGCAGACCTCAGGCCATTTCTTGTGGACATATTCAGAGAGCAATGCCCAGTAATGAGTGTGCTGATCGTTTAACCCAGCAAGGGCTTAGGTAAAGCTTTGGCTCTAAGCCCCCTAGAGCCTCAAACCAAAATAAGCCAACTCCCTCCTCCCTCTTAAGTCCACCCAAGACCTTGGTTCTCACCATTCCTTGCCAATGGAAGGAAAGGGCTAATTGAGATGTATCAATCAGAATGGACAAAAGAGGAAGCCAATAGACTTTGTCCCATCACTTACATCCCAGTGTGTGAATGCCCAATCTGTCCTCCATGACTCTCACTTTTTATTATCATTGTTTGTATTTGCAATGCAAGGGATAGAACCCAAGGCCTTCTGTATGCTAGGCAAGTACTCTGTCATTAAGTTGTATTCCCAGCTTGTGGTTCTCCTTTGTCAAAATCCAAATATCCTGGACTAGCAAGATGGTTCGTTCAGAAGGTAAGGGTACTTGCCACCAACCTTAACACACTCAGTACAATCCACAGAATCCACATAGTAGAAAAGAATAGACTCCTACAAGTTGTTCTGTGAACTCCACAAAGAATATACATTCACTCACATTCATACACAGAGAGAGAGAGAGAAAGAGAGAGAAAGAGGGAGGGAGGGAGGGAGGGAGGGAGGGAGGGAGGGATATATAGAGAGAGAGTAAACATAATATTTTAAAGTTTTTAATCCAAATAGCATGGCAGAAAGCCAGGATTCTGGCAGCCAGGCAGTCTCACATTCTTTCCTCCATTCCCTAGCCTTTGTGACTGACAACAACGTGTCAATATTTGAGGAACACCAGATCTGTACCAGCCCCAACCTGTACCATATCCTACAGACCATACAGAGTGGAGGGCTGTTCGTGGAGGATGAAAATAAGTTCATCTTCTGCAATGTACTGGTGGGTCATCAGGCCAAGGCTCGGTTCAAGATCAGCAATGTGGGAAAGATCGCCTGTGATATCAACATTGTAGTCAAGCCTATCTCCAACAAGGTAGGAGGCTCCTGGTGACCCTGGCCCTCTTTAGTTGGTACAAAGCCAGGAAAGGAACCCTGGGAAGGCCCTGCTCTGGAGCCCCTGCACCTAGGTGGGAACCATGAGGTGCTCAGGTCCTGTTAGAAGTTCTGTGAGGTCACAAGGCCACTTCCCATAGGCCAAGGACTATATCTGTTTGTGTGTGTCCTGTGCATACCTTTGTACTAAATTGGTTCATACTACTGGGGACCTCATTTGTCTGTCCAGCTGAACTCACTGTTGATATATACAAGCACTGGCAGAGAAAACAAAGATGGCCACCAAGTTCAGGCAGGTTAGCCTCCAATCTCCCGTTCTTCTGGTCAGGGAGATTTGGAAGGTATCAGACTACAGGTGTAAAGTGGAACAGAGAATGTGTATCAGGGTCCTCCTGTGTGACAGGCATTATGCTAAACGATTGTCTAGTTAATGCTTTGTTTCATGTTCGCATCTCTTTCTAACTTGGTTCTTACCCCTGTTTTACAGGTAGGGGAACTAACCAAGGTTCAAAAAAAAAAAAAAAAGCTCTATTCTGCCTCTATCCCATATCCTGGGAATATGCAGCTAGGATTAAAGCCAAGCTTTTTTCATATTCAATAATGAGTGCCCACTTCAGAGGTCTACTAAGCTTAAAACTGCCCCCCTCTCTCTGGGACAGATTATACCAAAGCCATTTCTTCATAGTAAAAGAAAAATTTCAAAGATAACACAAGGAAGGACTGAATCCACAGGTTGCTGTTACCCCCAAATTTCCAGTATATGCTTCAAATACTACTTAGCGTCATCAGAACAGTGTACAATCTGGCCTGTGTGGTTCTCATGCCCCAGACCTCACATTGTTCATGGCTGATGGGGGTGGAGGAGGTCCCCAAGGTTGGCCTCAGCCTAAAGCTGTGTGCATTCCTGAAAGACTGTCATTTGAGATAATCAGGAGACCATCTAATCCCTCATGACTCCCTTTGGGCACTAGTGACACCCAGTCATGGTTCTCTAATCATACTGTAGAGCACTGAGGGGTTTGCTTCCTCCTCATTCTATACTAAAAGTACAAAAAGTAGGGAAGCCTGGCTTCTGAAGAGAAAAGCTTTGTGACAGCGGACTTGGGGGCATCTCTTCCTCTCCACTTTGAGACTTGAAGGGAATCCCTTGGAAAAAGCAGTGAACCCTTAACCACTCTTTGTCTAAAGAGCAAGTGGGAGTAGCCTGCATTGTGTTCTGCCCAGTGCTCATAAGAATGAAAAAGTCCTTTCAAAGCCACACTGGCAGTCTGTCCAGTTCAAAACCACTCACTGGATAGTAACAGGTTGAATGTTAAAGGGTATTCTGAGTCATGGCGATTGAAGCTACAAGGAACAGAAACTCATTAGCTCAAATGACACAGGGGTCACAGCAGTGAGTCGGAAACCTCAGGCCCAGATCAAAATGCATCAAAATGCCAGCACCTTCAGCCAGCTGCCAGCTCAGCGCCACATTAACTATATTAATTTAGTTAGTTAGGGGCAACACATAGGGTGGTAGTGAGAACATTTGGCTGACTGACTTGGTTTGTCTATTTGACTCAGAGTTCATGTTCTAGCCACATGCAGTCAGATGTTGCTTAGGGGTGAGTCCCCAGACCCTGGGCCACTCTATCCAGGGCCCGTGACTCTGAAGGTAATTGAGCTTATCTAGCACAGCCTTGGAGAAGAGAGAGCTCATAGCAGGGCAGAGAGATCAGCAGTAAGCCCCCCTGGAAATGCAAAGTAGCTAAGCCCACCTGGCTCTGCTCCCCTTCACAGGCAGCCGCCCGCATCACTGACATCTTTGATGTGGAACCCAACAAGATGTGTATTGGGAGTCGCTCACACGCCTTTACCACGGTGCTGTTCACACCGCAGGCCATGCAGACCTACCAGTGCATCTTCGAGGCTACTTTGGATGGCTTGCCCAGGTACCAGCTAGCCCCTCTCCTGTGGCAGTGTGGCAGCCCACAGGCTGCGTAGGAAAGTGTTCCTGCCAGGTTGATCTCAGCCACCTTGCTCTTCCTGTCCCCTGCAGCAACCTGGCCCGGAGCCGAGGTCTTGTGTTTGATATTGTTGGTGAGGGGACCCTCCCTCGTGTGACTGTCATTCGACCAACTCTGTATAACCAACACGGAAACCCCTTGCTCCTGTTCAAGAGGCTTCTGCTCGGTCATTCAGAGAAACTGCCTCTCATCCTTAAGAACAACGGCACCATCCCTGCCCAGGTAACAGCTGAGGGTGGCACATGGGGTGACATGTTAGCCAGATCATGTTGTTTTATTTTGCCTCACGGTTTCTGAAGTCTCAGGCCACACAGTCCTTGGTTCTGTTGATTCTAGGCCCACGGCGAGAAAGAACACTATGGTGGCACTAGCCTACATGGTTTTCATTGTGGTGACTTTATAAATGCCCTAGCCCAGTGGTTCTCAACCTTCCTAGTGCTGTGACCCTTTAATACAGTCCTTGTGTTGTTTAATACAGTCCAGCCATACAGTTATTTTCATTGCTACTTCATGACTGTGATTTTACTGCTGTTATGAATCGTAATGTAAATGTCTATGTTTTCTGGTAGTCTTAGGCAACCCCTGTGAAAGGACTGTTCGACCCCCAAAGGGACCACGACCCATAGGTTGGAAAAATAGTGTTGTTCTACAGTCTAGTTCAGTGAAGTCCTGCACCCACTAATTTTTTTCTTAAGAATTTTTGTATATTCAGCCCATATATGAACTTAAGAATCCTTCTGTAATGTTCCTTTAAAACGATCTCATTGGAAGGAGCTGCAGCGATTGGCTCACTGGTTAAGAGCACTGGTTGCTGTGACAAAGGAGCCAGGTTCGATTCCCAGCACCCACATGGAGGCTCACAGCCGTCTCTAACTCCAGTTCCAAGGGATCCAACACCCTCTTCTGAACTCCACAGGCACCAAGCACACATGTGGTGTGCAGACGTACATGCAGGCCAAACACCCACATACATATAATAAAATACATCCAAAAAAGTTTTAATCTCATTGGAATCAAAATGAAAGCTTATAGATTATCTGGGAGAATTCCTGGTTTCAGAGTAACTGTCCACCAGGGGCAACATTTAGGATTCCTGTCCATTCGTTAGACTTTTTTCTCCATATTTCTAAAATATAAGCTCCTCCATACAGTTTCTCTTTTTTACACTTGTTTATTATCTTGTGTGCATGTGCATACATGAGCATGCGGAGACCAGAGGATAACCCCAGGAGTCACTCCTCTCCTTCCGCCCTGTGGGTCCCTGGGATTGAACTCGGGTTGTTAGGCTTCACGGCAAGCATCTTTTACCCACTGAGCCACTCAGTACCCCTCCATTTAGTTCCTTATTAGAGTTATTTCTAAATATGTAATCTCTTGTTTCAGTGCAGTGACTCTGTTTCTTTCTTCTTTGGGTCACTTTATTTTATTTTAAAGTCAGCATTGCTACCTTCTAAAAAAGTCAGATTTCTCACACCTAGAATCAAATGTCTGGCTTTAGCCCCGCCTCCTTTCCAATGGACCCGAAGCCACTTAAGTTGGTCAGAGGTCCACCTTGTTTTCCCTCTCCTCTTGCTAGGATGTTTACCATGACTCTAGCAAATGCATGGCACCTAGGAGATGCTAGCTTCTAGGAAATCGCATTTATGCACTCCTGCATAGAATTATGGGTATTCGTGTCCGTTTCATTATTGGAATATTCTCTTCAGCTGCCTCTCTGTGCAACAGAAGCATTGGCAACCACTTGCCACTAACTGCGTAGTCTGGAAGGTTGCCTGTGATCTCTGGGCCTACTGTGATCTCCAGCTCCTTCTCAGATACTAAGGGATGGCCTGACTGAATACCCATTTTTCCTATCCAGGTCTAATGTTTATTACATGTTTCTCTTAAGACTCTCAAAACCATGATTCCTGGAGCTAGGGATGTGGTTTAACAGGTAACGCTTTTAACGCACCAGTATGAGAAACAGAGTACATATCCCCAGAACCCACATAAAGGCAGGACAGGGAGGGGCAGAGACTGAAGACCCCTGGGGCAAACTGATTGGCTAGACTAGCCTGACTCAGTGAGCTCCGGGTTCAGCAAGAAACCCTGCTTATATATACAGAGGAAAGCAATTGAGGAAGGCACACTGTCAACTTTAGGCCTCCACACACATGCATACCTGCACACACATGTGCAGCCGCACACACATACCATTCACACATATTCTTTAAGAGAGAGAGAGAGAGAGAGAGAGAGAGAGAGAGAGAGAGAGAGAGAGAGAGAGAGAGAGAGAAGAGAGAATAAAAAGTGAATACTCCACATAATGGCTTTGGAGATTCTTGCCCCCAAATACGGCACAATATCACAGCCCAGACTCCAAATTCCCGAGCAGCTCCTCAACCTGACTTTCCTCCTGCCAGTTGCATGTGGACCTGCGGGACCAACTGGGAGTCTTCTCTCTGAAAGGGAGACCCACCACCTCCTACATCTACATCATGGAGGAAAACAAACCAAATGAAAAAGGTAAGTGGCGAGCAGGTGCCTCGATAGGGTGATGGTCCTCAGGAGCTGGTTTGCCCTGGACCTCTCAGGACCAAGCCACAGCTGGTGCTCAGTCACATCACTGGAAGCCCAGTGGCCTAAGCTCATTCCCTCAAAGGGGCTGCTTTTTTTTTTTCCAGACCTGGTCTTCCTGGAGATGTATTCTCCTAAACTGATCCTGAATTGTAACCTCTTGTCTTCGATTTACAGTCAAAAAGGCCCACACAGCCTCCCTGGTTGTTTCTCCTGGAGACACAGCTGAATTCGATGTCTTTTTCCACTCCAAGAAGCTTGGGAGGATGACAGGTTCCATCCACCTGTCCGTGATCAACAACCAGTATGAGGAGACCAAGATCCACCTGGTGGGAGAGAGCTACGAGGATGACATCACCTTGGACAACATCCATGGGCTGATAGGTTCCACCAACCAGGAGGGCTCGACTATGTCTGAGGTCATAGAGATTGCTGAGGAAACATCCATGGAGGACCTGGTGGCAGGTGGGAGAAGCCGAAGTGATGTTGACGACTGTTGACTCCCATCATCCTAAGTGAGAGTGGGGTTTAAAAAGCCAGTGCAACCTCCTGAGAAGTTAGGAACAAGTCTTTTTATCAGTATGAGCTCTGCCGTGCTGGGCTCACTCACTCTTTCTGTCCTTCATTTATGTGTGTGTTCATTCAGTGAACTCTTACTTAGCACCAAGTGCAAGTACCAGGCCCTACACTGAGCTGTAGACTTGCAGATTAATAAGAAAGTCTTCGCCTTTATTAGGGAGCTTATAGTTTGATGCTGGTGTCCCTGTTCAGCTCTTTAGCAAATGCTTGCTTCCCAGCAGTTTCCCTGTCTCCTGCTTGTGGCTGGCTTGTGTTGGCATCAGGGATTTCATCTAGAATGTGTGTCCTAGGCTTCCTAAGTGAAATAGTGGGCTTGTCTCATTCGAGATGGGATGGGCATGTGCCCTCATTCTCACGGCCGGGCTACTTGATGAGCAGGCCAGCAGCCTAAAACATCACACCTCCCAGGAACTTGTCAGAAATGGGAATTTCAGACCTGCCCACATTTGAACCCGGTCCCTGGGTGATGGTGTGCATGTTCAAGCTTAAGACATGCCTCTCTAAAGCACTGAACCTTCCACTTAGGGGCTGGACTCAGCAAAGGAAGCATTTCATGTTACACTAATTACCAAAAAGCATTTGTTAAGCACTCTGACACTACGCCTGATTGCTTTAAAGTGAATTGTAAATTCGGCTTCAAAATTTCCACAGGAACTTAACGATAGTCCTGGAATGTATAATCAGGGGCTGAAATCAACACTCTTTCTGTAACTGGTGTTTCGCTTCCGTCTGAAGCTATGTGCAATGGCATGGCTCTCTAGTCAGGAGTCAAATAGGAGCTAGCAGTAATCCAAGTGTAGAGATCAGACTCCATACCTATTATGGGATCTCCAGGTTTAGCAAACCTGAATACAAGTATTTTAAAGAAAATTAAGTTCCAGATAAACAATAACTTTTAGCATATGTATGTCCCCAAAGTATTGCATGGGGCATCTTTATCAAAAAGAATTACTCATTGTTTATCTCTAATTCAAATTTAATTGAGAATCCTATATCTTAACTGGCAGTCTAACATTTCATTGTATTTTCTCACCAAACAAATGACATTAGGATGTTTATTTTCTCTTGAACAAATAGAAGAGCCAAGGTAGGTAGATAGATAGAAGTGATGGGTGGATGGGTAGGTGCATGGATGAATGGATGGATGGATAGATAGATGGATGGATCAATCAATTGATTGATCGATCGAGCCTTGGGAGACAGATCTTTCTGCCCAAGGTTTTTTCATATATAACCATACAAGGAGAAACGAGAAAACTGTGAATGAGATACAGTATCTATCAAGATATGCCTCCCTCAGAAAACAGGCTCTTAAGAGAGGCCAGAGAGGACTCACTGCCTTCTGCTCTGACCCCTAGCTGCCCTGTTGGACCACATCCAGTTTGGGTACTGCCACATTGGAAACAACTACACCGTGAGCTTCACCATCACCAATCACAGCCAAGTGAATGTGGTTCGGTTCGAGTGGCCCCTTTTAGCTACGCTGTCTTTCTCCCCACAGGTAAGCAAAAGGCACTCACTGGGTTCCAGACTCTCTCAGGCCTAAGCCAACCCCCATGTGGATACATGGAATGGGATGTGACACATCTTGAACTCAGAAACTTCCCAGTAGCCACCCCACACTCAGAGCCCGTGGCCTAAGAGGAGTTTAACAAATCCTGCCGTGGGGAAGAACGTGAGGAATTTTCTGGAGGCCTGGATAAATGACTAGAGGCCCCAGCTTCCTATTCCAGAGTGTAGACCTATGTCCCTCTGTGCATGTGTTCTTCAGAGCATGACCTTCAGAACTGGCTCAGCAAGCCAAGAATGGTGCTTCGTACCTGCAATCCTAACATGTGAGAAGCTCAGGCAGAAATACAAGTTGAAGACCAGCCTGAACTACATAGTGAGTTCCAGGCCAGCCTAGGCTCCTGATAGATTCCAACACCATCTCGGCCCAAATCCACCCCTAAGGAATCGCTACAGTAAACGAACTACACAGTATATGCCATATCCAGTTCCAAAGCCTTGCCAAATTTGTTTAGTCTTTTTTTTAATCAACATTTGACCCATGAGGAAACAGAGAGTATAATGGATATGAGAGGATAACCTAAGTTGTCAAAGATAGAGCAGTTCACTCACATTGTGCACACCTATATGTGCACATGGACACACAGGCATATTCCCGAGCAATCCAAAACTTTCATCAGCCTTCACTGTCCAGAGGCAGGAGAGAGAATGTCTTCCCTGTCAGAGGACTGTCGTGTGGATGGTGTACATGTTGGTGGTGTTTGTACATTCATCTTTATCTAAGATAAATCACAAATCATTTTATTCTACAAACCAAATGGGATCTCCTTTACATCCAGTGTATTTGAGCAATTTAAAGCTTTTTCATTCCAGGGCTCCTCCATACTCTTAAACATTATTAAGAACCCTCAAAGGACTTTTGTCCATGTGAATTATAATTATTGATATTTAACCTGTTAGAAATTAAAACTAAGAATGTTTTTAAGATTTTTTTAATTATTTGTAAGTGTATGGGTATTTTGCCTGCATGTATGTCTGTGCACTATATGTGTGCCTGGTACCCACAGAGACAAGAAAAGGATGTCAGATCCCATGGAACTGGAGTTACAGACAGTTGTAAGCTGCCATGTGCATGTTTAGAACAAACCTGGGTCCTAGAAAAACACCCAGTTCTCTTAACTGCTGAGCCATCTCTCCAGCCCCCAAACTTTAGACTATTTTCAAACATACTTGTTTTAAAGTGCAATGAACCAACTGTGTTTTAATTCAAATTCCATATTTTATTTTAAAAAAATCTATATTTTCAAAAATGTATGTGACAAGGGTAGACTCCTTCTATCTTTCTTGTTAAGATAGGGTCTTCTATGTAACCCAGGCTAGCCTTGAGGTTCTTACTCTCCTATCTCAGGCTTCTGAATGTTTGTGTTATGAATGTATACCACCACACTCAGCCATTTTATGTCTTTATAAATTTCTTTCATATCTGACTTAATAAGAGTCATATGGATTCTGCTCCCTGCTTTTTCCACTTGAATCTGACTGTGCATCATCATCTTTAACTTCTAGTAAGTTCCATTGTGCACTCGAGAGAAAATGAGAGTGAAAGAATCAAGTGGCATCTCGGTGTTATAATGAGAGTTTTGTCCTACAGGTACCTTGGAGGGATCTTGGGGATGCCAAGGGTCATTAGAGCACTTTCTAGAACCTAGTATATTGTTTTGAGCCACCTATTTGTACGAATCATAATGAGTAAGTATCAGGTGGTTGTAGGCCACATTTGGAGTCATACCACTTGAGTTTAAACCCAGATTGCTAGTGTTAAAAACCTTAAGCACATTACAAGTTTTGTTACCTGTGAAGTGGCAGTCATAGCTCTGTACCTCTCAGAGGGTGTCCTGGAGATTAAGAAAGTTGCTCAAGAGTTTAGAACAGGGTTTGAAGCAAGTAACAGATAGGTAACTATTAATACTGTTAGTCTTACGATGTGTGTGTGCTTGGTTATTTGGAGAGAAGGTCTCACTCTGTAAGCCAGACTTACCTGAAACATATTACATAACCTAAGCTGGCCTCAAACTCCTGGCAGATCGGACTCACCCTCCCAAGTGCTGGGATTCGTGGCATGAGCCACTGTGCCTCTCTTTGTGATGACATTTTAAAGATTCTCTTGTATGTATTTAAGTCAATCTACCTATATAGGCCTGGATAATATATTTCGAATCACCACCAGCCATCAAAATACAAATACCAAACTTTTCCCTAGGTAGGCCATCTCCACCCCGGCTGTTCCAAGGACGTGGTGGTGACCCTGAAGTCAGATATGCCCATCAGCCTGAAGAAGTTGGATGTCAAGTGCGCGCTGTCCAAGATCATGTTCCAGCTCCCTGCAGACCAGGTCCCTGACTGGGATGACCGCATGCGCACAGTCAAATGGGTGGATGCTCCCCGGAATACGCCTGGGAACTTGACTACCAAACGAAAAGTGAGTGTTCGGGGGACGGGAAGCACCAACCTCACCCAGCCCACCATGCTCAGATGCCTCCTGCTCTCAATTGCAGTGTCTCGCTGTGGAAAACAGAAAAGGTCTGCATCTGACTTTAGTTTCAAGAAACGGCAAACTAAATTTCCATACCCTTACTAACAACACACCCTGCCTTAGTTGGCAGTTTGGCTTTGGTCTTCATAATGGGTGCAGCAAGTCCTTTGACCTTTCCCTTCAAAAGTGCCATTGCTAGTCGTGGCTTCCTGTTTCCATCAGGTGTCTGGACTTCAAGTAGTTAGACCTTTCGGTTCATGACGGGATCTCATCTTTGGCCCACACATGCCCCTTGCTGTTATCCCTTGCCATTTTCCTTTGAATCCTAGGAGAAATTAACCCATGCCCAGCAAGGGGACTAGGCCCTGAATAGCTGTGTGGCTCTGGCCACTGCATCACTTTGTCTTCCTCCTGGAGTTAATCACCATCCGAGTCACTCCTTCGATGGATGGTTTGTTGACCTGAGCATTCTAAAGGACTGGGGTGTAGCCGGAGTTGTTAAAGGTTACTGTATGTGATCATAGTTACATAGTTACATAGTATATCCACCTCACTGATGTACACAATTCCAGTCTTTTCATCTCTTTCTCTGAAAGTTATTTCAAGTTTTTCCCTTTGGGGCAGCATTTCTGTGCAGATAGGCAACCATGTTTACATTTCTACAAGCAGCAGCACTAAGTCAGGGCACATGTGAATGTTGATGCCCAATTTCAACTACACCACTTTCTACTCCTACAGCAAAGGAGTTTTGCTAGCCACGTTCTTTCCAACATTTGACTTTGTCAGACATTTGGGAGGGTGGTTGGTTAGTTGGTTTGTTTGTGAGATGTTGGAGATGAACCCACAGCCTTGTGACTGTTAGGCAAGGCATTTTGGCTCTTATCATTTGGGCAGCTGGGAAATTATCTGATTATAAGCCTTGATTATATTTCTCTAAGCACTAATGATGTTGGATAGCTCTTCATATGATTACTGACCACGCAGGCTACCTATTACATGAATGCTTTTTTGTGCCTTTTGCCCACTTTTTGGTTATGATACTTATCCTTTGTTTAGGTTATTTTACCTTCAGGAAATTCCATTTGTGTTATGTGTTTATACATGTTCTCAACAAATTTATGGCTTAACTTTTTGCTTTATGTTTTTAAGGGCTATCTTGACTTTCACTCTGCTTGTGCATGTGCAGGTCAGAGTACGTATGTGTGAGTGCAAGTGCCCTCAGTGGCCTCAAGAGGGCATCAGATCCCCTGGAGCTAGAGTTACAGGTAGTTGTGAGCCATCCAGCCTGGGTACTGGGAACCAAACTCAGGTCCTCTGCAGGAGCAGCATTCATGCTTAACCACTAAGCTAGCTCTCCAGCCCCTTTATGTTTTGATAAACAAAAACTCTTCTTAAGTTTTAAAGATTTTTTTATTTTCAGTTTATGGATGTGGGTGTTTTGCCAGCACATATGTCTATGCACCATGCACCAGGAGAGGCCATCAGATCAACTGATAGTTGGAGTTACAGGTGGAGGAGAACTACCATGTGGGTGTCGGGAATTGAACCTGAGTCCTCTGGAAGAGCAGCCAGTGCTCTTAACCAATGAGCC
This sequence comes from Peromyscus eremicus, assembly GCF_949786415.1. Taxonomy (NCBI): domain Eukaryota; kingdom Metazoa; phylum Chordata; class Mammalia; order Rodentia; family Cricetidae; genus Peromyscus; species Peromyscus eremicus. The sequence continues at coordinate 97,556,715 of NC_081420.1, read as the reverse complement.
ATCTCTCCAGCGTGGAAAATATCCTTAATTTTATCAGTTTGTTTCTTGCTACATTTATTACTTTTGTATCTTATTTTTAAAACCCTCCCCTCCCCCAAAATACAGTCACCTCTCTACATACTTTTAAGTCTGAGCTTTGCTTTTGGTACATAAGCCTTTCATGCCTGTGGAAATGCCATCTGGTATGAAACAAAGTTCTGGCTCCACGTGTTTCATTGTGATAACTGCCTTCCCGAGCTTGGTCAGCCCATCTGCTCCCCAGAGAACCAATGGGACTGTGTCATAGTTCAGTCTTATATGTACTTAGGTTGTTTCTGGCCTCCATTCCGTTCTGTTGTCAGTTTGTCCATCTCTAAGCCAGGTTTACATTAGCTTAATTTCTATAGTTTCATAATCAACCTTGATGTCTGCAGGGACACTCCTACTCCATATTTGTTTTATTCTAAATGTTCTGGTCATTCTTGACCCTTTTTTCTAATGTATAATTTCTGAATCCGTTTGCCAAGTGTTACAACAATCTGTAATGGAAACTTGGAATTGGATTGCAGCGCTAGGTTGTTTGGGGAACAAATGACAATTTTATAACATTAACGTGTCTTCCCTATTAACAAGGTGTTTCTATTTTTAGGTCTTCTCTAAGACTTGCTACTCTTCAATCCTTTAGTAGTAATAAACTTTTTCCATTGTTTTCTTTAACATTGTTGTTCAATTTCTTTTACTTTAATTTTTTTACTATTCAACTACTTTTTGTGGGTTTTTAAATTTGTTATTGCATGGATTTTATTAAATTACTTTTCTTTTCCCTCTAAAAATTTTATGTATATTTTCAAAAAATCATCTATCTGTATTTTTAGATGTGTAGGGTTGGTAATAATGCACCCCTTTAACTAATGATTCTTGCTTTTTGCACTTTTCTTACTCCATCTCACCAAAAGTTTTAAAATCTTTTCTCAACTAAACAATTCTGTTGGTCCTCTCCATTTGCAATTCGTTTTCTGTTTAATACCTGTTCTTTCCTCTATGGTTCTCTTTTCTCTATCTTTAGTTTTTGTTCTTGTTTTTTGTTTCTGAGACAAGGTCTCTCTACATAGCCCTGGCTGTCCTGGATCTCTCTCTGTAGACCAGGCTGGCTTCATACTCACAGAGATCTGCCTGCCTCTGCCTCCTGAGTGCTGGGATTAAAGGTGTGCATTACAGTGCCCAGTTCCTCTATCTTCTTTAGGGTCCATCTGATCCAAAACTCATGACCATGTGGTCCCAGTCCTCTCAGGAATTGCCTGTTGTTCAGTTGTTCTTTTTTTATTCTAAGCTATTAGAGGTTTGCAAGTCATGTCTCCCGGAACTGCGTTTGTGGGCTCATGTTCATTTCCATGGTAGATTAAAGTAGTGTGATGTTCCCAATGTTCCTGTGGGTTGCTGGCTTTGCACTGTTGAGGATGTGGCTGCTTTTGTTCCAGGTGATAGAGACAGACCCTGAGCCAGCCCACTCAATTCTAGAGGAAAATTACCGAGAACTGCGGATCCGGATCAGTGCCAACGTGGATTTTGCTTCATATCAGTGCAACACAAGTGATGTGTTCTTTAAGGAAACACTGGTTTACCAGACTCGAGTGTTTGAGTGAGTCACTAAAAGCTTTTAGACTATGAGGAAAACTGCCATTAAGGGCTAAACAGTTGAATTTTTATATTCTTTATATCTTTACATAAATATTTTGCATCTTTTAAAAAGAAAGTACATTAAACGAATGAGTTCTGATGAAATTTCTTTAAAATGCTTTTTAAAAATATTTTCACCCAGGCATGGTAATTCATTCTACAGGAGGCTGAGACCAGAAAATCTTGAGCTCCAATCCATAATGGCCTTTATAGTAGCAAGACTCAGTCTCAAAATGTATTGTTTGAAACAGGGTATCACTAAGTGTCTCTGCCTGGCCTGGAACTCACTATGTAGACCAGGCTAGCCTTGAACTCACAGAGACGAGCCTGCCTCTGCCTCTCAAGTACTGGGATTAAAGGTGTGCACTACAATTAGCTGTATTTGTTTTCAATCTTTTTATTTTATATTTGCTTTTTAGCGAACATGTGAAAATGGTACATATTTACAAGGTAGAGTGTGCTATTTTAATACAAGCATACAGTATGTAATGATTGGATCAAAATAATTAGCATTTCCATCTCTCAACATTTGTCTGGAGGCAGAACCTTCAGATTCCTCTCCCCAGTTCCTCATAAAATATATGGTAGGCTTTTATAAACTGTAGCACCCCGACTTACTGCCCCCCATTGCACTGCATTTTGGTACCTATTATCCAAACTCTATCCATGCTTTCTCTCTGACCTGTCCCAGCCTCCAGTAATCATTATGCTAAGCTCTTCTACTTTGAGATTAAATGTGTTAACTTCCGCATGTGAGAAAGAATGCATGGTGTGTGTCTTTCTGTGTCTATTTTTGTTCAGCGTGATATCTTCTAGCCTCATCTTCTTTGCTGAAAAGAACAGACTTATAGAGAACAGTAAAGAGGTTTCTCAAAATGAAACTAAAAACAGACCTACCATGTGACCCAACTAGCTCATTTCTGGGTATACAGGAAGTTCAATCCACATGTCAAGGAGATGTTTGCACTCCCATGTGGACACTACAGAGCAGCCAAGACGAAGGGCCAGCCTGGGTGTCCACTGTCAAATGAATGTAGAATAGAGAAAATGTGACATACTTGTGTGTGTGCACAAAAGAATAGAATTCAGACATTCAAAAAAAGAGCACTTAAGAAATGAAGTGACTTGCCTTTGAGAAACAATACAGCCAGTACTTGGGTGGGGTAAAAGTATGGACAGTACATTCTGAAATCTGCTGCTGATCCACCTACAGGTTTGACCTCGTTAACACGGGACATGTGCTGTTAGAATTCAACTGGATCTCGGAAGATACCTCCAGGGCAGTCAGTTTTGCCATGCCAGAAAATCAAGGTAAACCCAATGCCAGATAAACCCCAGGGCCTGAGCTGAGTCACCCATTCATAGAAGGTCAGCACTGCTCACAGGGCCTTCTAAGTAGCTAAGGAATAGCTTTGTGGGTTTTACAAAGCCGTGTGGACCTGAGAAATAAATAGCTTGACCTCTTCCCATCCCGGATTCCTTGCCCAGGCCTTCTACAGTCCCTCCAGAGTGATGGCTCATGTCACCTATCACTAGTACTCTTGTCTTCTGGTTTTCAACCCAGAAGATTGCAGACCACTTAAAAACTGGCATGTGGGGCTAGAGAGACACCCCAGCAGCTAAGAGCACCTACTACTTCTTGCACTCAGGCTCAGTTCCCAGCACCCACATGGTGACTTATAACTGTGACTCCAGTTCCAGGGAATCTGACACCCTCTTCTGATCCCTGTGGCACCAGAAATGCATGCATGTGGTGCATATATATACATGCAGAAAAAGCACTCAGACACATAAAATAAATCTTTTTTAAAAAAGGAAAACTATGAGTTATTTTCCAAGAAAATAATATATATAAACATATATATGTATATGTGTGATACACACACACACACACACACACACACACACACACATATATGCCAAAGTGTATAACTTATATGCACAAAGCTCTAGCAAGGGGCCCAGCACCTGGTAGGTAAAGTGTTCATTGTTTTTCCAGTTGTGGAGATTCACAGACGGTTCAAATGGGCCCTTATCCATGGACTCCCACTTTGTAAATCCCTATATTAGATCAATGGCTCTCCACAAATTCTGTTCACAGCCCATTATTCTGGTGCAGAAGATCCACAAACCTCTTCTTGACCCACTATCTCTGAGCCAGAAGGAAATAAATCTGAAAACATCATAAAATGAATAGATGTGTTTTTCACAAGTCACCTGTGAAATATGAGTTGATTCCTTTCCTTTTGTTAAACATACCTGCTATAAGAGATGGGTCCACAGATATCACAGAAGGTCCCTAAGGACTTGTGAGTAGGCTGCCTCCCATTGCCACTACAGAATATCACCTTTTCTCCATCCTCCCTCAGGTTCCAGCCAAAAAGATCAGCTTAGTCAGGGCACAGGCAGCACCCTGGACAGCGCCTTGGACCACTGGACGGACCAATGTCCCTCGCCCTTCTCGGTGGAACCCTCCTCAGGCTTTGTGCCCGTAGGGAAGACTCAGAAGCTCAAAGTGAAGTTCTCCCCGATGGACATTGGAGAGTTTGAGAGCACCCTGTACTGCCAGTAAGAAATGTGTTCTCCAGGCCCTCAGCTCTTACCCTCCTCGTCCACCCCACCACTGTCCTTCTTTCCTACTCTACACACCTCGGAGCCCAGTAGTGGAAAGGGGCCAGCCTTTAGAGAACAAGGAGAATGTTGTCTAAGCTCTGCTCACCAACTCTCCTGTTGCCTCCAACTGCGTACTTGCCCCTTCCTGGCTACATTCAGGACTTCGCTAAATGAGAGTAATTTGCAACCAGGCCACATCTACACTTTGGGAAAGCTTCCTTCTATGTTCTCTGAGACTCCATTGTCTCCTATACAAACTTCAAGCAGCAATCCTTATCATGTAGAATTATTTGGAATACTAACTGAGCTAATTTAAGCAAAGAACTTGGAGCAATGCCTGGCCCACAATAAGCTCAATAAACAAAGATAGGAAGGGAAATAGGGTTGGTGGACGTGGTCTGGTCTGGCGTCTGGTGAGTGAAAAAATAAGCAAATACATACATCAATGAAAGTCCTAGATGGGGTACCTTCTGCCAAGAAGGATTCCAAAGAGGAATTCTATAAGCCTTGGCCTCGGATGGCGGAGACCTACATGAGCTGTCAGAGCTTCCCTAAGCCCCTGCTCTCACACCGCAGAAACCTCTGCCACACTAAGGCCACCTCAGCTCGGCCCTGGAGCTGAATCTGTTCACATGCATCAGGTCTACAAGGGTCTTACAATAATTTTTTTTTAGGATTTCCAGGTCCTTCTCTGTAATCTATTGGGTACCTAGGAGTGGACCCAGAGGATAAGCACTCCTTTTACAACTAATACTGATAGGAGGAAAAAACTTGGAGCCACATGCAAATACACAGAGGGACCCCAATTCAGGATCTTCATACTCAACCCACTCATCCATTCAAAAATTAGTTAATGAGTACGTACCATGTAGGATTGCCAGTCAAGGCACAATATGATTGCTGATCAAGAAAAACCCACCCTCTGCTCATACGGAACTCACATTCTGGTGGACAGAATATTCATTTCCAACCAGCTAAGAAAGCAACAGCAGAATATAAAATCAAAATTAAAATAACCTTGTCATTTCAGAATTCCTAACCTGCCATCAGGAGAGCAAGGCCCTATGCTGGTAACAAAAGGGCGAAGCATCCTGCCATTCTGCCATTTTGACCTGAAGGACTCAGACTACATCAGCGGTCATCGGCGCAACCCAGAGCTCCGAGGACCAAATGTCGGGGCTCTAGACCCAAACACCCGGGTGATCGAGTTCACCAGTGTGGGTATAGGAGGAAAGAATCTCCGGTGAGTCATGTTTGAATTCATGCCAGTCAGTCCTTCTGAAGAACTCAGAGGAAGAATTCAGAGAAACCAGCTAATCTAAAAGCAGTTTTGAAGTCCTAGGGGTTTCCTGTAGATATTTAATGTCAGAGAACTGGTACATGAATGAAGCTGGGTTCTGTGTCCACAGTTTTGATTGTAGATTCCCTCACCCCCACCTTGACCACAGAGCGTCCTTGGACACATATGGCCTTAGGAGCATTATCACTCCAAGACCAGGACTCCAACTACCTTTTAGATCCTAGGGGGAGATGGCATTTTTATTTCTACACTAATGAAGTTCTCAGATCATTTCTGGCTCCCAGGAGGAGACGGTGACAGTTCTGGGGTCTACCTAAATTTTCTTGAATTTTTTTAAATACCTTCTCTCACTTTCTGCTATCAATTTTTTTCCCCTTTGTCCAGGACCTTTACCATCCTGAACCCGACCAATAGCACCTACTCTTTCTGCTGGACCTCTGAAGAAACAGAAAGCCTCCAGCACCCTCCAGCCTTTGTGTGCCTTACAGAAAAGGGGGTCATCCACCCTGAAAAGAAAGCTGAGGTGTGTGTGGCTAGGGACCCAGCAATTCTAGCCATCTCTGCATAGCAAGTGTGTGAAGAGAGAATAGCATTGATGAGAATCATTGATGAGCTAGTGTTTACTGAGTGGCTACCATGTACAATCCTGGTGAGCAAGAGACATCTGCGCTCTCTTGGATGGTTGTGGAGAAAGCCCTAGTATTTCAGGGATTTTATGAGAATATTAAAGGAGCAGATGGGAACCAGACACGAATATCTGGGGATTCCTGGGCTCGTGGGATGAGGACCTAAAGAACTATCTGTATCTAAAAGACTGGCAGCAGCAAAGGGACATGTTTTTACTTTCCCAACAAAAGAAGCAAAACATAAGAACAGAGTCCTAACTTGTGGCTTAGTCCTAAATGTCTCCACAGTAATACAGGGCAGGGAGTCAGATTTATGTGTGAACTTGACAGTCAAAGCATTCTCATAGGCTCTATGGCCAGTGCGTTCAACAGAAAATCTTACACATAGCAATAAATCCATGAAACAGAAATTATGAATTCAAATACCATCGGGAAGCTGGTGAGATGTCTCAGCAGGTAGGGATGATTGCTGCCAAGCTTGAGACCCACATGATGGATGGAGAAAGCCAACTCCCACAAGTTGTCCTCTGACCTCCACATGTGTGCTGAGCACACAAGCACCCACCCACCCCCACCCCCACCCCACCCCCACCCCTCCCACCCCACCCCCACCCCTCCCACCCCCCCCCCACCCCCCCCCCACATACACACACACGGGATTGAGGAGGTAAGAATAAATTAAAATGCTGGTGTTGGTTCTGGAGAGACAACAGTTAAGAATGCTTTTTATTCTTGCAAAGGACCCAAGTTCAGTTCCCAGCACCCATAACAGGCCTATAACTCCAGCTCCAAAGGGATCTGTCACCTCTGGCCTCTGGACACCTGTGATCATATGCACATACCCATACCTAAACACCTACATACACATAATTAAAAATAAAATCTTTTTAAAAATATTTAATGCCTTCCGTAAGGTCACCCAAACGAACGAAGCCAGCCAGGGGGAGAGTGACAGGCAGTGCTGGCACCAAGGCCCACTGGCTTTACATCTCCTCTGGCAGATGATCACCACACAGACAAATAGACCCGGGATGACCTGTTCTCCTAGACTTTTCTGGAAACACCAAATTTCTGTATTTCTGTGTGAACCTCTCTATCCTATGTATTGGTAGTTAGCTCATTATTTTTAACCCCCTTGAAACAAAATGAAGCATATTTGTAGACTCTCTACTTGGCTTCTGCATATTGACAGTGCCCAAAGCCATCTAGTTCAACATAGGATCCAGGACCACCGTAGCTGTGGTCCTGCTTAGATATACTCCTTCTCCATAGCTCAGAAATGTATCAAAGACCCTGCCCAACTCCTAGAGAGGTAAGTTGCAGAATCTGTCATCCAAGATTGTGCTGATTTGGAGCAACAGTAGTGTCATTCAAGTGACATATTTCCAGAACATCTTTCCCGAATTATCTTGTCATTGGCATGGACCTTACCAAATTCTATTGTTCTTCCATCCAATCCTGATCGACCAAGTACAAAGAGACTCACTCAGGTTTGCTTCCCCCAGGGAAAGGGGCCAAACACCTATGGTAGCTTTTGAGAATGGACTCTCCTCCCAGGTCTTTCTGCTTCTTTCTAGAAGTCTGCTCCATTTTCTCTCTACCAGCCAGTTTCTTCCTGTCCTCATTTGTGATGTTTTTGCTCCTTTGTATCTTCACTTAGCAAATCGACTGTGACATCCCATGGCCCAGCTCACCCTCAAGGAATCCATCCCCATCAATGCCACTGCTATCCAGCCCAGTCACTCATTATCTTTTTCTGACTTTCAGAGACAGGCAGGCAGGCAGACAGACAGATGAGACAGAGAAAGATCTTGTTGCCCTGGTAATGATTTTTGAATTGGGCTATATGCCAGACTGTTGACAGACATGTAGGTTGTCTTTCTTTGGTATGGGTGCCAGTTCCGGTTCCCTGTGCTACAATCATGCCATCCCAAAGAATGGCACAGACTACAACAATATAATCATGATGCACAGGCTGTGGGTGTGGTAGATGGCTCCACTCTTCCAAAGGCAGGGCAAACTGGTTGACATTGCTGATAGAGCCACACCTGCTTTAGATGGTAATGATAACCTGGGAAAATGTCACTTCTTATGGCCCTCATGCTAGTAGGCCTCCAAAGGGACAAAGAAGAAGTGCCTCTCACTGTCCTTTTCTGAATTGTCTTCTTAGGTTATGTTCCAGTTCCTGCCTGCTCACCTGGACATCACAGAGGCACTCTGGACTTTCTCTATCCCAGAGCATAATATCTCAGTCCCCTTCCTGCTGGTGGGCAAAACCACAGACCCCCTCATATCTCTTGACAAGTCACATCTCAACTTCAGCTCTCTCCTCATTGGTAAGGAGGCCCAGCCAGTTTTTCATTTTGAGCTGGCATGACCTTAGGTCATCAAGGACTCTGGGAGCAGACCATCATGGGACACTCCTCTTGGAACCTTCTAGAAATACGTCAGAAAGACTCTGTCACTTATCAGAGAGCAATATGATAGTTTCCTCTGAATCTCATTTCCATCAACTGTCTTTGACAGGCACACCCTAACACCTTGGGAATACCTGGGAGGTTTGTTATAGAGTCTCATTGGCAGGTTCCTGTAGGTCCTGCACTGACTCTTCATCTTTAGAGCCGTGTGTCTTGTACATGTCTCTCACCTCCAGGCCGTGGGCTGTGTTTGATTGGTGCTTGGTCTGTTCCACTGGGTTCAGATTCCTCTACCATCTTTTCATGCATTCACTGGGTCAGAAATTGTTATTGATGAGCTGGAGGGAGGTGTGGCACAGTGATGGGGTGCTTGGCAAGCGTGCGCAAAGCCTTCATTCAATCTCCAGTACAGAGGGTGGGGAGATACCAGATTGGCCCAAATACTCCTTTGTGGGATGGGAATACACTAAAATAAAGCACAAAGTCCTCTGGTTTACATTCTAATCATGGGAAGGAGACAAACAAAACCAAGTAAAATTCATAGTAAGTCAGAGGTTGCTGTGTGTTATAGGAAAGAACACAGCAGGGTAGAAAGAAGAGGGATGTGGTAGATGCTGACAAGGTAACATTCCAGCAGAGACCTGTGGTGTAGAGGACGCAGCCACCAGATATAACTCTGCATGTCTTTCATGTGGATATGAGTGGGACATGTAAAATAGAGCTAAGGCCAAAGAATTTTCAAGTGATTAGTTAGATGTTTATTTAGACAACAATATTCTGCCAGGTGGCGCACACCTTTAATCCCAGCACTCGGGAGGCAGAGGCAGGCAGATCTCTGTGAGTTCGAGGCCAGCCTGGTCTACAGAGTGAGTTCCAGGAAAGGCACAAAACTACACGGAGAAACCCTGTCTCAAAAACAAAAATATTCTTGATAGTAAGCCAAACAATATGAAGAGTTTAACCCACAAATGCAGTGATGTATATTTCAGTATAATCATTATATCAATAATGAAGAACCATATGTTCATGCTAATGTACCAAAATGTCATTGCTAAAACTCATCAAAAGTTCCTCCCTATCCCCACCCTCAAAAACCCTCCAGTAATAAAACAAGAGTTAGAGGAAAACATAAAGGATTTTAACCTATAGCAAGAGACAAGCAAATGGTGTCCTGTAGTAAGCCACTGAAGCTACTTGAATTAAAATGAGTTAGACAAGAGTACTTACCATGACCTCTATAACCAAACATTTTCTTAGAGATTTTAACAAATATGAAAAATCAAAAAATAAGCACAATGGGCATTAACTTTCAGGGAGAAAGAAAAAAATCATCTAAGTTGCTGTAACTAATCACTTTGTACACATAAAGCCTCAAGAGTCAAGAGAGAGAAACTACTAGAATCGAGATAATTTGGTAAACTGAGTGAGACAATTGTGCAAAAAATGAACAGTTTCATCCCATTTTGTTGTAAATACCTAGAAGCAAAAACAAAAATAAAAACTAGTTACTGCTAACTAAGTGTACAATATCCAGATAAATCCAATTCCCAAGACCTGTATGTCAAGAGTTAAATCATATTAGCATGCTTCCAAATAAGAGCTAAATATTTGGTTAGTTCTCCTAAAATTAAATGCACTTTTAATCAGATTTCAATTAGAATCCCAGCTAGGTTTGCACAGGATTCACAGTTAATTTCAGACAGACTTGATGTTAGTATAGATATGTCCCAAGGAGTACTTGGTTCACATTTATGCTAATAAAAGTTATTTGTGAAATCTGATAGCCTCAGTCTCTAAAGGACTGAGGAAGAGAATTGGGTAAGTTGATCCTAAAGTTTTATGGGCAAATAAATGGTTGTTTGGTTGGTTGGTTGGTTGGTTTTGGTTGGTTGGTTGGTTTGTTTGTTTTCCAAGACAGGGTTTCTCTGTGAAACAGTCCTGGCTGTCCTGGAACTCACTCTGTAGACCAGGCTGGCCTCGAACTTACAAAGATCCACCTGGCTCTGCCTCCCGAGTGCTGGGATTAAAGGCATGCGCCACCACCGCCCAGGGCAAATAAATGCTTTAACATTAGCCGAAGAGAAAACAAAAGAATGAATCAGGACCCCCCCCCCCCCCCGCACAGAAAGCCCAGGGTCATCCAAGGTCAAATTCAAAAGAACCCATCATAGAGATTCTTTATGGAGATGTGGGCCATCGAAGGGGATGAGGGGGGATAATGACCCAAGAAGACATTACAACTCCTGAGTGAAGGAGCAAGGGAAGAGAACAGTGTCAGCAGAGTCCCAGCAGAGCTGTGGCCAGAGAATCTACCTTCTAGACAGAGCAGTCAGTTAGGGAAGAGGCATTCTAGAAGGAAGATGTGGAACCCCCTCCAGGAGGAAGGTCCCTAGAAAAGCAAAAGGAAGGAAGTGAGGCAATCCGTGGCTGCCCTGAGATTGCTCTGTGAAGCCTTCCTCTTACATGTGGGCCATTATCGGCTACGATATCTCAGTGACCAGGCAAGAGGCCTTTGCTGAGGGCTGCTGTTTCCTCCCCAGGCAGAGAAGTCCGAGAGACTGTGAAGATCATCAACAAGGAGGAGCATGGGTTCAATTTTGCCTTCCAGGATAACTCTCGTTTTTCTGAAGGATTCAACAACAGCCTGGTTGTATGTCCCATGGAAGGCTGGATCCCACCACTATCCAGGTAAGTACAAAGGATGTCCTCGGGATGCATGCAGGGTCCCAGGCCTTTCATTTATAAAAATCTCTTCTGGGCCATCAGGATGCCTCGGTGGTAAAGGCACCTGCCACCATGCCTGACAATCTGAGTTCAATCCCCAAAACCCAAATGGTGAGAGGAGAGAACTGACTCCCACAAGTTATCCTCTGATCTCCCTCCACACGTGTACTGTTGATGTACACATACACACACATACACACACACACACACACACACACACACACACACACACACCAAAAACAAATCCTAAAGAAATAAAAATGAAAACCTCTCCCAACTCTAATATATATGCGATTTCATCTCTCTCCTGCCTGACTCCTCTTGATAAATTATGGGACATTGAAAATTTTCAATTTTTTTAATGTGTGTATGGGTGGTTTGCCTACATGTCTATCTGCACCATATGTGCAAAATGCTGATGAGGCCAGAAGAGGGCATCAGATTCCCTAGGACTAGAGTTACAGGTGTGAGCTGCCATGTGGGTACTGAGAGTTGAAACCTGATCCTCTGGAAGAGCAGCCAGTGCTCTTAACCACTGAGCCATCTCCCCAGCTCTAATCCCAATCTTCATCTTAATATTTTTCTCATGTCCATAGCCTTTTCCTTGCGGTCTTGTGCATATGAATCCACAAAGCCTGGAAAATCTTTATAATTCACTTAATTTGGAGTGGTGGTGTTGGTGTCCTTTGCTCAGAGTGTATCTAATAATCCAGTGGACTCTTGTTTTATTAGATTTTAACAGGCCAGCCTAGTCGATTAATCTGCTGTCTTGTTTCCCTATCAGTTTCCCAATTGATATTTTCTTCACACCAAAGCAAGAGGGAGATGTGAACTTTAATTTGATCTGTAATGTAAAAAGGAAAGCCCACCCTCTGACACTCAATGTCAAGGCCGAGGGCTACACAATGAACGCAGAGGTCAAGTGCAGAGACAGGACAGGCTCCACCACCCTCTTGATGTCCAACCAGATCAACACCATCAACTTCTATGAGGTAAGGGGTAACAAGACCACCACTGTCTCTCTACCTTCAGCTAGGGGACATGGTACAGTGAGTATGAGCTGAGTCTTCCTGTCTCAAATACTAGAGAGACCAGACAAACAAATCCACCCTCAGAATTATGATGGGAATGTTTTTATTATTTTTTGGAGAATGAATATGACATGAACACTTGGCATTAAAAAACAGGAAAGGTTTTCACTACCAAGAAAGATCTAAGAATTAAATTACCAACTTATACTCCAGATATAGGAGGACCCCACCACTTGGTGGGTCTTGCTGGAATATCGAATTCCCTTCAGCTGATAACACCCAGCTTATCAATATCACTCTCCATCCTTATTTCCCAAAGAACTTTTCTGCCTAAACAAGGTATCTATGGTCTTTTCATTCTCTGCTCTGTTCTCCCTCTGTCTCTCAGGTAGAGTTAAATGAATGTGTGCAGTGTGAATTTAACTTCATCAACACTGGCAAGTTCAACTTCAGCTACCAGGCAGAGCTCTCTGGGCCAAAAGCCCTGTTGCAGTACTTGGACTTCACGCCCACCGACAACAGCGTAGATGTGGGGCAGTCAGAACCTGCCAACCTGTCTTTCCAGCCATATCAAAAGTGTGTCTTGAAGGGCCTGGAGCTCAAAATCAAGGTGAGACCATGTAATGTTTTCCACATTCTGAGAGAATCTGTGGTTGTGGCCCCAGCTGGTTAGTTTAAGCAATTTCTACAGGGTGGTTGTTTTGGAGACAGCTCCCACAAGCTCTGGAACAGAAGCCTCAGCAGTGTCAAACGGAAAGCAAATAACGGACCACACACTGTGATACTATTCAGACATTAAAGTAAGTGGGAGGGCTGGATAGGGCAGAGAAGGTATACACACAAATGAGGTGTTAAAAGAAAAGCCAAGAACAGTGATGTCAGATAAGGACATCTGTGATAAGCACTCTGACATCAGGGGCAAATCCAGCTTCCTCAGAACTATAGAAAGTGACTGTTCTAGAAGCATTTATACCAGAATGACTACAGATCCATAAAAACAATGAGGTCTGCAGTATTCAGTTTGCCCTATTCCCACCTTCCAGCATCCCCCAGTCTCTGCAGCAGTCTGAGTAGACAAGAGCTCTGCAGTGAACATACAGACAGGTAACCTCTTAGCCACTGGAGCAGGAAGAGTCAGTTTGGACTGCCTCAAAAGCTCCACTGTAAAGGAACTGTCATTATTATCCCACTCTAGAAGTTCATGTGTGTGTGCATGCCCTTTACCCATGAGCCATCTTGTCAGTCCCCAATCTAGAAGTCCAATGGGAACCTCTCTCTATTCATAGGGCTTATTTTCATTTCAACCGAATCAAAGTTAGGCCACTTTATACCTTCTTTTGTTATGGGATATTTGTCCAGAATAATCAGTAACAACTGTCAAACAGTTGCAGCCACCTAAGGTGGCAGTAGCACTTGGGGACAAACACAGGGACCAGTTAGAGGAGTATCTGTTTACAGGGGTCTTTGAAAAGCTTCAGCATATTCCCCCGGCATCAAGACAGCCATGCGTCACATGGACACACGCATATCGTGGGCCTGAAATACTGTTGAGGGGGCCATCAGTTCTTACCTCTAGCATTCCAGGGTGAGACCAAGAAGAAAGTAAAAGACTTTGCCGACAGGCCAGAGAGATGGCTCCGTGGTTAAGAGCACTGGCTGCTCTTCCAGAGGACCTGAGTTTGATTCCTAGCACCCCAATGGCAGCTGGAAACTGTAATCCCTGTCCCAGGACCTTCACAGGTTCTGCATTCATGTGGTACACATACATATATGCAAGTAAAATACCCATACACATTAAATAGATAGATAGATAGATAGATAGATAGATAGATAGATAGATAGATAGATGATTGATAGATAGATGATAGATAGATAGATAGATAGATAGATAGATAGATAGATAGATAGATAGAGTTTACTCATTTAATCAAGATAGGAGACCCCCCTTTATCTTTTATTTTTGTTATTGTTATTATTATTTTGATATTTTAAGACAGGGTTTCTTTGTGTAGCCTTGGTGTCCTGGAACTCACTCTGTAGACCATGCTGGCCTCAAACTCACAGAAATCACTCTGCCTCCCAAGTGCTGGGATTAAAGGAATGCACCATCACCACTCAACTGCGCTTTTATCTTTTATTTACAACCCAATGACAGAACTATATCCAATGGCTACCCTGAAACACAAGGGAAGATGAGAAATCAGCCTTTCACTTAGGCCTGATGGCAACCACTGTCCCACCCTGTATGATAATTAGCCATTTCTGCCAGCCACTCTGTCTTCAGGCTGTACCACTGCTGTAGGAACAGAGCAAGAGCCAGTGTGGACTCTAGTTAGAGTAGCAAACTGTAAGCAAATAAACTCAGTCCTATTGAAACAGACGCTCTGGAGATGGCACCCCGAAACCTGTAATTTGTAAAACACCAACCACTTTCTTTCTTATCCTGTGGATGCAATTGCCCTGTCTTCCTGCTTCTAATTACAGGCCTCTGGCCCATCTCTCCTTGCAGATCAGCCATGGCCCAACATTCATATGCAACATCTTAGGCTGTGCTGTGAGCCCAGCTGTCCATTTCTCCTTCACCAGCCACAACTTTGGGACTTGCTTCATCTACCAAGCTGGGATGCCCCCATACAAACAAACCCTCGTTGTCACCAACAAAGAAGAAACATCTATGAGGTAAGCAGTCTTCACAGAGAGGTAAGATGATTCTACAACAACTTGAGGAGTCTACAGACTCCATGTAGGGGACTTCTTGTCTTCTAATTTCATCTCTGTTGCTGTAATAAAGCGCTCTGACCAACAGCAGCTCAGGGGAGGAAAGGGTTTATTTCATCTGACACATCCAGGTCACAGTCCATCACTGAGGGAAGTCAGAGCAGGAACTTGGGGCAGGAATTGAAGCCAGAACTGCTTGCTACTCCACTGAGCATTACCTCCTACCAGGGAACTCACAACCAAGGAAGTACAGCAGAAATCATGGAGGAATGCTGCTTCACGGCTCGTCCTCAGACTCAGGTTTAACTCATTCTCTTATAGGCCAGGACCACCTGCCCAGGGATGGTGCCATCTACAGTGGACTGAGCCCTCCTGCATCAGTTAACAGTCAAGACAATCCCCCATAGACACACCAACAGACCAACCCGCTAAAGACACACAATTAAGACTCTTTTTTTTCCAGGTGACTCTAGACTTTATCAAGTTGACAGCTGATGCTAACTAGTTCATTTTACCAAGACAGAAATGATGAGAAATGTCCAGCACAGGTGGCATTAATCCTGGTTCCCTATCTCCACCATTAATATGAATACTTGGGCATCCATGAGCTTCCTGCTAAACATCCTCTTTTTGATTTGTAGAGGTGTCTTAGTTTGGGTTTTTATTGCTGTGAAGAGACACCATGACCACAGCAACTCTTACAAAGAAAACATCTAACTGAGGTGGTGGCTTACAGTTTCAGAGGTTCAGTCCAGCAGCAGCAGGATGGGGAGCATGGCGCCATGCAAGCAGATGTGGTGCTGGAGCTGAGAGTGCTACATCTTGCAGGCAACAGGAAGTCAACTGGCTGCCACACTGAGTGAAACTTGAGAAAAAGACCTCAAAGCCCGCCCCCACAGTGATACACTTCCTCCAACAAAGCCACACCTACTCCAACATGGCCACACCTCCTAATAGTGCCACTCCCTTTGGAGGCCATTTTCTCTCAAGCCACCACAAGAGGGCTGTGTCAAATGACTACCTAATGCAAACTCCTGTAGCTTATGTTTCATTTCCTCATGCAATAGGTTTGGAAAGAAGATGAGAGAGTTTAAAAGTGAATTGCTCTGTAGTAATTAGCAGGTCTGTGCTGAGCCTAAATCTTCCAGATAAAACCCAGCCTGCCTGTATCACCCCTGTAGAATGTTTCAGTCCAGGTCTCTATACCTCTTTTCAGACCAAATAAGAGAATCTAGTTCAGCCACTGATCTGTTTCATGCACAGATCTCTATCAGCCCTACAGAGAACATTGTGCAGTGGAAAAACATTGCTATCTATGCTGTCCAATATGATGGCCTTTAGCTGTATGTAGCTTGGTGCAAGCAAAGAACTGCATTTTAATTTAATTTTAATTAATTTTAACTTTAATTGCTACTGTGTCTTGTCACTACCACATCGGATGGCATAACCCCAAGTTCAAATATCAACTCTTTTATAGCTGTGACACTGAGCAAATTTATTTTGTTTTACTCTTTTTGTTTTTGTTGTTGTGGGGGAGTATATTGTCTGTTAGTTTTTGAGATGAAGTCTCATTGTGTGGCCCAAGCTGGCCTAGATCTCACTATGTAGCCCAGGCTGGCCTCAAACTCATAATCCTTCTATCTCAGCCTCCTAAGTACTAGGGTTACAGATATGTACCACCATGCTAAGCCCATATTTAAAATTTTTAAATTCTCTATGCCTGTCTCCTTGCCTAAAGTAGGAGACCACATCTGGAAGCTGTAAATGGCTTTTCTCTGCCCGACCCCATCCTGCAACTGTTTCTAAATAATCACTCAGAGGCTTATATTAGTTATAAATGTTTGGCCAATGGCTCAGGCTTCTTACTAGTTAACTCTTACATTAAAATTAACCCATATTTCTTATCTATGCTTTGCCATGTGGGTTCATGGTTTGTTACCTCATTTTCTATATATCTTCCTTCTTCAGCAGTAGCAGGCTGGCATCTCTCAGACTCTACCTTTCTTCATCTCCCTGTATCTCTGGCTTTCCTGCCCAGCCTTGTTCTGCCTGGCTGTAGACCAAAACAACTTCATTATCAACCAATGAGAGAGACACATATTCACAGCATACAGAAGGACATCCCGCAGTATTTCCCACTTTCTGTCTAATCAAAAAGGAAGGTTTTAACTTTAACATAGTAAAATTATATACAACAAAAACAATTATCAAGCAAGAGTCAGTTACAATATCCAGTCTATTTGTATTTGGCAAAATTTAAAAAAAAATACTCTATTATCTATCCTATCTTTGTGAGTCTAAAGTTTCATATCTAATTTACTTTTTATCATAACTAAGGAAAACTATAATTATAACTATCTAGTCTTCAACTCCATCAAAGACCCCAGAAGGATGTAATATTACCTGAGTAAATAGAAAGTGCATTACAAGCAACTTCCAAAACTCTAGAAATGACAGAAACATCTGGCTGCCTGGACAGTCACCCAAAATTCTTCTGTAATGTTGAGGCATCCATCCTCAGCCTACAGGCCTAGAGTATCTGGCAAACTTTTCAGTGAAGCGGGAAATTTGAAGGACTGTCCTGCCTATATTGGCAAAGTTTAGCAGTCACTTTCCTGTGGGTCTTGCATGTCCACTTTATACAACATACTGTCAAGCAGTACAAGCAAGAGCAGTTTCTTGTCCAAATGGCTAGCCTTGCCACATTGAAAGCAAACTCCATAAGGAGTTTCTTTGATGCCCATCATCCTCTTTGAAGTAATTGGTGCTGCCAGGAACAGATGTGTCTCATTGCCATGAAAAAGCTTAGGTTAACAAAACATTTTAAATGCCATAGGAAGCAGTACTTAGAACAATGTACTTAGAACTCTTACTGGTAGCTGCTGCTACTGCTGTTATTCTAGATATTAAATCACAAGACTGCCATTTAGTTTTAAATAAATTTAAAGCCGGGCGGTGGTGGCGCACGCCTTTAATCCCAGCACTCGGGAAGCAGAGCCAGGCGGATCTCTGTGAGTTCGAGGCCAGCCTGGGTTACCAAGTAAGTTCCAGGAAAAGGCGCAAAGCTACACAGAGAAACCTTGTCTCAAAAAACCAAAAAAAAAATTAAATAAATTTAAAATCTTACCTACCAAGATGAAGAGATGGTTCAGTGGTTGGGAGCACTTGCTACTCTTGCAGAGGACCCACATTCCATTCCGAGCACCCACATCGTGGCTTATAACCATCTATAACTCCAGTTCCAGGGTATCTAACATCCTCTTCTGACCTCTGGCATGCACGTGGTATGCATATATACATGTAGGCAGACACTCATTTGCACAAAATAAAAATAAATACTTTAAATCTTATCTACTTATAGTCTTCCTTTTACAGTTTGATATCATGTCAGTCTACTTAAAAGCCTTGAATTCTCTGCATCCATTTAGGTAAACCCCTTCTCCAAAAACACATCAGGAACATGAGGAGAAGTTCCACTAGAAAAGTCTAGGTGCTCTCCGCCCAGGGGGAGTAGGGTAGAGATGATCTTTCATCTGACCTCTGAGGGTGCCAGGCATATACAGTGCACATATATATACACACACAGGCAAGACATTCATACATATAAAAATGAAGATAAAATAAATCTTTTAAAAATTATTTTAAATAAAATAAGTAAAAAAAAGTGCTTTCATAACTATCTCATTTAATTCCTACAACAACCCTATGAAGTAGCTGCCACTAACCCCATTTTTACAGGTAAGGGAGCAGATCTGAATGGCCCGAGCGAATTTTCCCATGTCACATGGTCACATGAGTAGTTATTGGCAGATCCTGATCCACACTCCTGTCTGCCCAACTCTAGAGCACTGCACCCCGCTGAGCTTTGTCACCAGTGACTTCTGAAGCGCTTTCCCCTTGTGAAAGAGTGCAAGACTTTGAGAGGCATTTTCAAGAAAAAGGACATCAATGGATTGAAAGTGGGAGCTTTTGGGTTTGAGACCTGCTCCCACCCACACCTCAGGATATGACTTAGGCTGAATAACTTGACTGCGCCTGGAAGAACATGAGCTGGTCATTGCTGCCATCCCTTCCAGATCGTTGGTGACTCCTCTGACTCTAGGACAGTAGGGCAGGAAATCAGTCACCTTTCAGCCCAGAAAGCATAGGGGACCCATCAGTCTCTCCAGCTCTGCCTTCCTGGTGCTTACCCCCCTTCCTCTTGGTGTTCCCCAGCCTAGATTGTTTATATACCAACACCACACACATCGAGGTGAACTTCAACGTGGACGTGATAAAGCCAGGGAAGACACTGGAGATCCCAATTACCTTTTACCCTCGGGAAGCGATCAGCTACCGAGAGCTCATCCCCTTTGAAATCAATGGGCTCTCTCAACAGACAGTGGAGATCAGAGGGAAAGGTACAGAAATGAAGGTAAGAGACAGTGGGTGGGGCTTCAGAACCCTCCTCCTTCCTCTTCCCAGACTCCTGCCCACTAGAACCCACACACCTCTCCACCTCCTCCTCTTCTCTACTCCTGGGATTGTGCCACCCAATATCATCTGGCCCCACCAAGATAGTGTCCCTTCTCCAAAAGGTGGGGAGGAATTTTTCAGCTAGGCTCAAGGGAATCCCAGCTCCTACTCAGAGTCACTGATGAACTCTGACAACTGCAAGCACTTGGAAGTGTTCAGCGTCTTCTTGGAAAAGTGTTACATACAACATCCCGATGGACATCATGGCTTATGCAGACATAGGGGTCAGCTGTGAACTATCCCTCCTTCTCACCCTCACTGATGAAGGTTCTCAGCCAGCTGTGGGTTCCAGGATTACATTCAGAAACTCTTCCTGCCCAGGTGACTCAGATCTGTAGGAAATGGTCCTGTCCTGATAGTCACACCTGTGAAACTGGCCTCTGATAACTATGGTATTTTTCTGGTGGCATTATTTATATTGTAACAGAAGGTTTGAGAAGTCTGAAAAAAAATTCAAGGTTCTCAAGAATGCAGAGGATATTTCAACAAATGAGCAAGGAAAGGGGAGTATGGCCACCTCCCCTTAAGCCACAGGAGCAAAAGAACATTGCCACCTCTTGTGTCTTATCAACACAAAGCACAGCTCTTGCTCCAAAGAGAATTAGAAAAAATTCATTGTGAGCCAAATATGAGTGACCAAGGGTTGGTAGCAAGATCTGGGTTAACCTGGGGGATGTGGTCCACAATCCAAAAGGCTGTGTGAGCTTTTATAGTCAGAACAAAAGAAAGTCACAGTTGTGTGTGTGTGTGTGTGTGTGTGGTCTCGCACATGCACATTGATTGGGATGAGTTACACAGAGAGGGGAAATCCCTTCTACAGGTTTCAGAGGTTCCAGTGCTCATGTCTCCAGGGTTGGGGAAGCTAGTAATGAACCGAAGGAGCACCTGACCTGAAGCAGTTAGGTCATGGAAAGAGGGAGCTGCCCTCGCTTCTGCAGGACATAAGCATCGTGTTTGTTTTCCACATTGACTGACAAACTCTTCTCCCCACTCTTTCTGGTCACACACAGATCTTGGTTCTAGATCCAGCCAACAGGATCGTGAAGTTAGGAGCTGTCCTGCCAGGACAAGTTGTAAAGAAAACCGTTTCCATCATGAACAACAGCCTTGCACAGCTCACCTTTAACCAGTCTGTCATGTTCTCCATTCCAGAACTCCAGGAAGCCAAGGTCAGTGTAGGGAAATGGGGGGACTAGGGGCAGGCCATGGGGTTTGCAGGATACAGAAAAATTGGCTGTGAGAAGCAAGCCAGAGCAAGAAACCCAGAGAGTATCCCATCCCAGGACTCCATGTTGCCCACCATCCCATGCAGACAAAGAGGAAAAACTCCTTATTCCCCTTTCTTCAGAAATTCAGAGCAAAACTCCTCAGTCCCAGTGGGTCAGGGCCATTAACAGCCTGGCTGGATCAGTGTTTGCTTGGTTGGTTGGTCTCTTTATCAGGGGTGGGAATAGAACCCAGGATCTTTCACTTAGTGTACAAGTGCTCTGCCAGCGAACTTTACCCTCAGATGGCTTTATCAAATTGCTCCTTAGAGGGTAACCAGAGTTGTTAAAGTGACTGGTCTTGAGGCGTTACCTCAGGCTAGCTCCCAAAGTCATGCCATTTGGGAAATCCCCAGAACTGTTTTCTCCTGTGCCCTTCCCTCACTCCCTGAAGCCTCCACGCACCCCTGCCGACTGCTCTGAGCTCTGGACAGAGAGTGTAAGGAGCTGGCTTCCTTACAACAGATTTGGGTTTGCTTCTTACCAGGACTAAGGGGAAAGAGAAAGCCAGATAGGAATTTATGCAGTGGCTCCCGAACTTTAGAATACAAGTCACCTGGGGAACTTTAGAAAATGCAGGTTCTAGACCATCCCCGACACACTGATTCAGCTGGCCTGAGCAAAGCCTGGGGTCTGTGTTTTATTAGGCCCAGTACTTATTTTTTATTATTTGTATTTTTAGTTAGCATATAAAATAATAGTTTCATCATGACCTTTTATTTGTTTGTTTGCTTGTTTGGTTTTGTTAATTTTTTTTTTTTGAGACAGGGTTTCTCTGTGTAGCCCTGGCTGTCCTGGAACTCATTCTGTAGACCAGGCTGGCCTGGAATTCAGAGATCTGCCTGCCTCTACCTCCTGAGTTCTGGGATTAAAGGCGTGTGCCACCACTCCCAGCTCATCATGACATTTTTGCACACATATGTATGTGTGTGATTGTACCTTGTTCTTATTTACCATCCCCAACTCTCCTTTCCTATCCCTGTTCCCCCACTCCTGCTGTTTCCCTTCCTCTCCTCAGAGAGTCTCTTCTGCTTTCTTATCATGTGTGTGTGCATGTGTGTGTGTGTGTGTGTGTGTGTGTGTGTGTGTGTGTGTGCAGATGTTAAATCTAGAGTCAGCACAGGAGAAAAAGCATACCGTGCTTTGCACTTCTTCCCCACCCCCATCCTGTCTTGTTCCCACTCCTCCTCCCTTAGACCATTTCCTCTTCACTCATAGTCCTCCTGCTCCTTGCATAGCGTGTGTGTGTGTACATACATACATATATGTATTTTTTAAAGATTTATTTATTTATTATGTATACAGCTGTATGACTGCAGGCCAGAAGAGGGCACCAGATCTCATTACAGATGGTTGTGAGCCACCATGTGGTTGCTGGGAATTGAACTCAGGACCTCTGGAAGAGCAGTTGGTGCTGTTAACCTCTGAGCCATCTCTCCAGCCCCATATATATATATGTATATATATGTATGTATATATGTGTGTGTGTGTATGTATATTTAAATACATACATATATAGTTAAATCAAGAGTGCATATGAGAGGAAACATGTGATCTTGTATTTCTGAGTCTGGCTTATTTCACTTAACCTGATGCTCTCTCATCAGGGAGCATTTGAGGGAGCACTTGAGAAAGACTGGATTGATGCTCCTTGTTTCATGTTTCCTGCTACTGTTTCCTCTACCATGGAGGATGAAGGAAGAATGAAATGCCCAAAGGAGCTGAAAAATGGAACAGTACAAGAAATTAGCATTTGTTGGATCCCTGTCATATGCCCCACACTTTACAGACGTGATCTTGCCCTTCACTGAAGGGCAAGCAAAGGGGAGAGTTTGAGTAACTTATCAAAGATGATCTAGCTGGTAACATATGAGATTTGATCCCTGGACTGAGAGCCCCAGCAGCAAGACCTCAGGACACGGGGGCCTGAGGAGCCTCCCTGCCTTCAGCTTCTGAATCACGTTGTCTTTTCTGTCCAGGTCATCACCTTGGAACCCTTCCACAATATCACCCTGAAGCCCAAAGAAATCTGCAAGCTAGAAATTACCTTTGCCCCCAAGAAGCGCATCCCTCTTTTCTCTGAGGAGGTGTTCATGGAATGGATGGGACTACTGCGTCCCCTCTTTCTCCTTAGCGGCTGCTGTCAGGCCCTAGAGATTTCCCTGGACCAGGAGCATCTTCCCTTTGGTCCTGTTGTGTACCAGACGCAAGCCACAAGGCGCATCCTCATGATGAACACAGGCGATGTGGGTGCAAGGTAGGATGGGCAGCGGTGACTCCCACCAGAGGCCGTAGCAGACATCTACATCCCTAAATTCTGTTCCTCAAAGGAAACATCACAGTAACAGCTACAACCATGATTACATGGTAGAAAACATTGGTACAATCCTGGTATATGCCCATCGTATGGTCTCCCAACTTAATCTCAACAACTCTAGACCACTAATACTATAATATAATATCTGTGGTTGAGATACTTAGGAGGGAGGATTTTAAATGCATAGTGATACCCTGTCTTTAAAAAAGAACTAAGGCCAGGCATGGTGGTACACTATATAATTCTAGCACTTGAGGACTGGGAAGTGGAGGCAGGAGGATCAGTAGTTGAAGGCAGCTCTGGCTAGATATGTTCAAGGCCAGGTTAGCCTGGATTATATGAAACCTTATTTAAAGGGGAGGGGATGCTGGGGATGTAGCTCAGTGGTAGAGCCTTTGCATAGCATGTGCAAGGCTCTGAGTTGAACTCCTAACATCACAAAAAAGAAAGGAAAGAAAGAGGTAGGGAGAAAGGGATGGAGGGAGAGGGAAAGAAGAGTGCGGGAGAAATATGGTGGCAAAGTGTGCTCTCTAGGCTTCATTCCCATCAAATAGAATTAGAGAAAATACCAGTAATACAATTCTCAATTTGTTTTAGTATAAATGAAGTATAAAAAGATTAACTTTCTCCCAAATTACATAAGTATCAGTAAGCATGGGTGCAAGGCTGGGTGTGCTTGCCTGGAATCAACCCAGTCTCCAGGGTAGGTGCTGGTAGGCCTTATTTCAGAGATGAAGTAAGACTTAGAGATTCCACCACCAGGAAATGAAAAGACAGGACCAGAACCCAGGCTCTCCCCTCTTGCTGCTCATGGATTGACATGGCTGTCCAGGCTACCCACTACATACCCCAGGGGTCCTCACCATATAGACTCAGTGTTATGCCACCAAGCAGGATGTTATATGGTAGCCCTGTTTTAGAAGGACTGTTCTGCATGCACCATTCATCCTCTGCCTTCTGCCCATACAAAGTGCCCAATCACAGGGATGGCCCCATGGGTCATCAGGATCCCAGTGCCACCAAGAACAGGCATAACTCTCACATGAAGGGCTGGTCACCACCCTTCTGGATCTAAACAGGTAGTGTGTGAGATGGTCAGGGCTACACTCTTAGAGGACTGTGGTCCTAGTCTAGCCCCTAGCTAGCTATGCAGCCTCAGGAACACATGTGTACATGTTCATATGTACATTTCCCAGCTGTCATTCACGGACAATAAGTGCAGCCCCCTCTCACCCCTGTTCAACTGTAAGAGGGAGCAGATTCCCCTTACCCAGAGAGTGATCTTGGCCCAGGGTTTCTAACCACCTCTGCTCTGACAGAGCTTCTTCCTTCTAGACCCTAGGAAGTAGTCAAGGTGGGGACCATTCTGTCAGAAGTCTGGGTGACGTCTTTTATTTGCATACCCCCAGGATATTAACATACTGTCTCTCTTGTCTTCTTCTGTTTTGGAAAAGGTTCAAATGGGATGTCAAGAAATTCAAGCCTCACTTCACCATCAGCCCTGAAGAAGGCTACATCACCTCAGGCATGGAGGTTGCTTTAGAAGTAACCTACCATCCCACTGAGGTAGGAAAGGAGAGTCTCTATAAAAACATTCTCTGCTTCATCCAAGGAGGAAATCCTCTGTGCCTCACCCTCTCCGGGATCTGCGTGGGACCACCTGCCATAAAAGAGGCAAGTAGGCATTGGCCAGGGATGGGCAAAGGCAGGAGGAAGCCCAACGTGGCAATTCAGGCCTCATCACCTGCATCAAACATCCAGTCCTGTTCTTTCCTGCCACAGGCACTTTGCACATACCATACCCACTACTTGAATAATCTTTCTTCCCTCTTTGTTTACTTAATTCCTGTTCTTTCTTCAACTTGTGATACAAGCATTACATCCTCAAGGCAGCCTCAAGAAGATCACCTAGTTCAAATTCTGTTTTAAGAATTGTGAGCAGGGACCAGAGCGTAGCTCCACCAGTGAGGCGCTTGCCACATGAGCGTTCTGTTCCTTCTTCTGGAGCAGGAGGACTTGGAGTCTTGAATGGGGGAATGACGGTATTTGATTTGCGCTTTAATGGAGTCCAACCAGATGTTGACAGATGTCAGAGGAAGAGAGACTGATGAGAAACACTTCCCATAAATGAGGGGTGACACACCAGTGGTTTGTGTGGTACAGCTGACTCAGGGGATAGTAGAAGGTGATTTTTTTATTTTTTTATTTTTTATTTTTGGTTTTTTTCAAGACAGGGTTTCTCCGTGTAGTTTTGGTGCCTGTCCTGGATCTCACTATGTAGACCAGACTGGCCTCAAACTCACAGAGATCCACGTGACTCAGCCTCCCTAGTGCTGGGATTAAAGGTATACACCACCGTCACCCAGCTTAGAAGGTGAATTTTTGCAGCTTATAAATTCAACTAGGATGGCTGGCCACGCAGCTCCTGGGGTTCACTTGTCTCCCTCCCCTCAATGCTGGACTTGCAGACAGACCCTGCCACACCTGGCTTTTACCGGATGCTAGGAAGTGAACTCAGGTCCTCATGTCTGCACTGAAGTGATTTGACTGACTGCATGTGTCCAGCCACTCCACCATGCAGTTGTGCACAGCTGTAAAGAAAAGTGAAACCATCGCATTTGCAGGAAAATGTATGCAACTCAAAATCATAAGCTTAATGAAGTAAGCCAGACTTAGAAAGACAAGTAGTATATGTTTTCTCTTGTATTTGAAACCAGATTCAAAATTATATGTGTGTATATGTGTGTATCTATATATGGGGGCACACAGCACTAGAAAGAAGGAACCCAAAAATGTTTATTGAATGAATGAGAGGAAACTGTCCATTGGAATTCACTGTGGGAAACACTGTTAAAATCTCTCCTCCCTCCCTCCCTCCCACATACACATACACACACACACACACACACACACACACACACACACACACACACACTGTAGCTCCGGCCCCTGGAAGACAGTTCAGAGGAGGTGGCATGGAAAGGGACATCCTGCTTCTTCCAGGTGGTGAACTTCAACTGCCAAGTGCGCTCCAGGCACACACAGACTATCCTGCTCTCCAACCGTACCAACCAGACCTGGAATCTGCACCCCATCTTCGAGGGCGAGCACTGGGAAGGGCCCGAGTTCATCACCCTGGAGGCCCATCAGCAAAACAAGCCCTATGAGATCACCTACAAGCCTCGCACCATGAATCTGGAGAACCGCAAGCACCAGGTAAACTGAGGCCCTCCGCCTGCTCTCTGGCACAGAGGAAGCAAGGAGATGTATAGTCAGGGCCTAAAAGACAGTTTTAGAGCTCAGAGTTGGAAGACTATTCAAATAAGGAGTGAGTACCCAGATCCTGGAACGATGGGAAGCCAGGACAATTGTCAGGCAGTGGCTCCCCCCTTTGCCCCTTAGAATCCGAGGGCTCGGTTCTGAAATGAAGGCCTAGACCAAGCATCGAGAAATTCCTGCTTAGTTTAAGCACATCAGTAACATCATGGTAGCTGTAACAAAATCAGAAGAGGGTCAGTGAGATGGCTCATCGGATAAATGTGCCTGCCACCAAGCCTTGCAAATTTCAATCCCCAAGACCAACATGTTGGAAGGAGAGAACTGTCTCTCACAAGTTGTCCTCTGATTTCCACACATCCAATGCTATATGTGTATGTACACACACACACACACACACACACACACACACACACACACACACACACACACAAATAAAATAAGAATGTCATTTAAGGGCTGGAGAGAGATGGCTCAACAGTTATGAGCATTTGCTGTTGGTACAGAGGACCTGAGCTCGGTTCCCAATACCTATGTTGGGTGACTCACAACCCCCTATAATTCCAGTTCCAGGGGACTCCAATGCCCTCTCTGGCCTCTGTAGGCCCTACACTCGCATGCACATACCCACACAGAGACACATAAATAAAAATAATAAAAATAAATATTTTTGAAATATAATTTTAAAAATCAGGCTGGATAGTAGTGGCGTATACCTTTAATCCCAGCACTTGGGAGGCAGAGGCAGGTGGGTCTCTAGGTTTGAGGCCAGCCTGGTCTACAGAGTGAGTTCTAGCACAGCCAGGGTGACATAGGGAAACCCTGTCTCCAAAAAAAAAAATCAGAAAAGGAAGGCAGCCATTCTGTGCACTTAAAAGCAAATGATATTTTCTTCAGTTTTTACTATTTATCCAATACAACAAGCTTCTGCTTCTGTGAGGGACCCTGTCTTAAAGGAATGTCATGGAAAGCAATAAAGGAAGACATGCAGTATCCTCCTTTGTCCTCCAAGTGGTTGCACACAGGTCCACGCATCTACATAGCCATGTGTATACCACACCACATACACACACACACACCACATACACACATACACCACACATACACACACACCACACACACACACATACACACACCACACACACACACATACACACACCACACACACACACCCCACATACACACACCACATACACACACACATACATACACATACACACACCACACACACACATATACACACACCACACATACACACACACACATACACACACACTCACAACACACATGTACACACACACACACACACCCCAAAAGTTAAAATTTTAAAGTAAAAGTGTTGGACTTACTTGCCCCCTCCAGGTCAGGTAGGTGCCTGTTACTACAGGATCTGCGGTGTCACTCTGATCTGTCACTTCTTCTTCCAAGGGCACTCTCTTTTTCCCCCTCCCGGATGGGACTGGCTGGCTGTATGCCCTGCACGGAACTGCTGAACTCCCCAAAGCTGTTGCCAACATCTACCGCGAAGTTCCATGTAAGACTCCCTATACTGAGCTCTTGCCAATCAGCAACTGGCTGAACAAGCCCCAGAGGTGAGAAAGTGGGGCGAGCAGTCAGGGTGGGGGGAACAGATGACTTCCACCATCCAGTTTGGTCTTTCCACTCAGAGCTTACAGAGAATGGCAGGCTCAGGGGAGTCAGAGACGTGGCCCTCAACGTAGCCAGGTGTCTCATGGACACGAACCCAGTCTTCTTGTAGAGTGCTGATTCTTACAGATTGTAGCGCACTGCCTACCTTAAAATAAATGTCCAATAAATAGTAGTTCTGATGATCCTAACGGTCATCGTCTTTGTTGCTGTTGAGTGTCTTATACCTGAGCTACTAGCCGGAGAAGAAAGCCCTCGCTGTGCTTACAGCAGGAGGTAGAGAGGACAAGGGCTAGCAGAGGTCAAGAGCAAGTGGCCTCGAGGCTAGAAGCACATCTTCTTGAAGACCACCTGCTTGGCAGAGTGGACAGAAGCTCAGATCTAAGTCTGAACCACAGTTCTGCCAATAGCCACGAATGTTGTCTGACATGTTATCGTCCTTCTTTGGGCCTCTATTTCCTCTTCCATAAAGTGGAGGTATTCGTGAAACAAACCTCCTCTAAACATTATGACAGCTGGCTATCTGTAAATAACATGGAGAAGGGACTACTGGGTACCTGGCTCAGTAGATGGAAGTGACTGCCATTGTTAGTGACAGAATGAAGCCTAGAACCACAGACCCGTACAATCTCCAGAAAAAGCAAAAGTAGACCCAGCCCCTTTCCTCCCCTTCTTCGGACAATCCCCCTGCCTCTCCAGTGTCTCTTGTCATTTCCCATCGCCCCTCTCCTCTCTTGTACTGCTCCAGATTCCGGGTCATCGTGGAAATGATAAAACCAGAGAGGCCAGACCTAAGTGTCACTATGAAGGGCCTTGATTACATCGATGTACTATCTGGCTCCAAGAAAGACTACAAGCTGAACTTCTTTTCCCACAAGGAGGGACTATACACTGCAAAGGTATCACCATGTCAAAGGCACCTCCTAAAATCCCCGGAGGTTTGACCCTAGGGTATTCGAGGACAGCAGATGCTCTCCTCCAGGCACTGTCCCCAGGCACCAGAGTGTTCACTCGGTGCTATCTTCCTAATCCGTTCATTTGCTTAATAGATATCCATGGAGCACACAGGCCATGTTCTGTGCTAAGTGTTGGTAATACAGCAATGGCCAAAGCCAGGCGCAGTCTCTGTTCTTATAAAGCACAGTCTAGTGGAGGGAAACAGACATTATCCTGTCAATGTAGAACTTTCAAATGAAAGAAGCGCTTTGGTGTAGGGGAGCCTATGTTAGTTCACAGCTCACAGGAGCGGTCAGGACTGAAGGCTTGAGTGTTGTTTATTTACAGACAGTCTTTGGAGCTATTAGTAATGATGGAATCACCGAGGGAAAGATTTTCAAGTATAAAATTAGACAAGGTCTTTAAAAGAATGTATGTAAAAGCCAGGCTGTATAAATAAAATCGCCACCTAATAATAACAAGATTAACAATCCAATGTACTACGAATGGGTAGAGTCTACTCCACAAGAGTAACCACGTGAAATCCAGGCACAGTGGCACATACCTGAAGTCCCAGTGCTCAGGAGTGTGAGGCCTACCTCTGGAGTTGTATGCTGACCTGAGCTACATGAGACCCTGTCCCAAAAGAAATTTGTTTTAAGTTGCTATGTATGAACGACCACAAGCACACCAGGCCAACACCGCCGTTCTCCTGGGAAGAGTTCTGAAAGATGAGCAGCATATTAGTTGTAGGGAGGGGCTACTTAGTGTTGTGTGGGTGAGCTCTAATTCACCCCATGCAGGGTATCTGTTGCACATGACCTTCAGCAAGACACTGAGCTTTGCTACACTTCCATTCCCTTCTGTAAAGGGTGAGGGCATTGCCGACCCATTGTGAGGATCATGTAGCCTGACATCTACTAACCCCCCAGTGAGCATTAGACGCTGTCTGTCATTGTCATTCTCACTAAAACTCTGGCAGCAACAGCAGCAGGCATGAATCCCCCTACAGCTGGAAGCTCTGAAGATCTCACTTCTTCCTGGGGTTTCCTGGCTGTCCCCACTGGTAAAATTCTGTCAATGAACCAAGCTGCTCTAGGGTCTTCTAAAGTGAACTGAGATTCTTAAATCATCTCTCGCCTACACAAAGCCAGACTACAGTTCCTAAAGAGAAAGGCTGCCGGGCAGGGATAGGACTGGCTAGCCATGCCACCCCAGTCTGTGTGTTTCACATGCCCAGCAAGGCTCCCAGATAGCAGGAGAACCTGAGTGTGGACAGAGAACCCTGGACTAATGTCTTCTCTCCCCTGCTTCTTTCTATTCTGCCTGTGAACACAGGTGATCTTCCGGAACGAGGTGACCAGTGAGTTCTTATACTACACTGTGAGTTTCAGGGTCATCCCTTCTGGCATTATAAAAACCATCCAGATGACAACCTCAGTCCGCCAGAATGCGTCAGCCTCCATCAAGTTGGAGAATCCCCTACCCTATTCTGTGACCTTCTCTACAGAGTGCAAGTTGAATGACATCAGCCTACCTTCCCAGTTCGCTGTGCCTGCAAACTCTGAGGTAAGGCCCTGACTGCCAGGGGACCCTTGAGGGCTATGACAGAGGCTTCTGCCCGTGAGGGCTCTGGGTTTATGTTCTGCAGCCCTTGAGTGTAGGCTAGCCCTGAGAGAGGGCAAGAAGAATGGCAAGGGACAGTCAACCTCATGTGCCTTTCTTCTACAGCCAAAGTCTTCGTGTGAACTAGGAACACTTAGCTTTGGTATGGGCTCCTTTATAATTACTTCGTCTATTGATTGTTTGCCTTGTTCAAACTAAAGGAAAAACATCTTTTTTGCTAATTGTAAAAGTAGCATAGAGCTAGAAGTGTGCCTTAGTTGCAGAGCTTTTGCCCAGCATGTATGGAGTATACTGGGTTTGATCCCCAGACCACACACACACACAAAGGATCATGGATCTTAGTGTGGAAAAAAGAAAGCAAAGTGTATAAAGTATCAGGATAAAACACACACACATATACATAAGCATACACGTATACACATGCACCACATACACATTTATATGCACACATATGTACACACATACACATACATATGCTTGTACACTTGTTGCTTGTACTTGCTTATGTACAGAGTGTTCTGAAGAGGCACATAAGAACCTCCAACTATGGCTAAAAGGACATGCATGGTCAGGAATTAGGAACCGAGGGGAAGATGGACTTTCCTTTTTAGTCCTTTTATCAGTTTGTCATTCCAAAGTCACTGTCTACATTTCATCAAAATCCCCACTCTAACTTCGCTGCCTCTCCAACCCTTGTCCAACTCTGCCTGTTCCCTTCACACGACTCCACCTCTTCCTTCATCTCCAGGATCTAGGTTTTCCTCCACTCTCCTGCCCATTGTTGGCAGGGTTGTATCTGTCCTTCAGAAGTGGGCTTCAACCAGCTGGTCAGTTCTTGTTGGTGATGTTTTGCACTGAGTTGGGTTTGGGTTGGTGTCTTTGAGACAGGGTCTCCCTGTGTGACCCAGAACAGCCTCAAACTCATGATCCTATTTTTGTTGCTGCACTGGACCAGTGCAGGCTCTCCTTTTGAGTCTCTACTGCCCCCACTAGGTTAATCTTATTACAACAGCTTGCAGTTAAACTGATACCACCCCTCCAGCTTCTGCGGGCGTATCCCACCAAGTTTCCCAGGTTATGTGGATCCCCTTAATTCAGCGGTGATCTGGGCTCTCTGGCTCTTAGGGCTGGTGCTCCCCTCGCCATGCAGGAGCTCCTACTACACCAGGCTCATCGCTCTTGGTATTTTGGCTCTACCAACTCACATTGGAGTTTGAGGTCGCCTTTGCAGTTTCATTACAGATGTTAGCTCGTTCTTATTATTTTGAGCCTAGCTGATCTGTGTGTTTGGGGATAGAGTAGGTATCTGAGGAGAGTCCAAACAGTGTTATGACTACTGTTATCCTCTTACCCTAAACCCAGAGAGCTGGTTTCTATGTATAATGTGAGTCGAAGTTTCACTTTGTTCCCCAAGTCAATATGAATCATCTCAAACTAGCTAAAATTCTCATTTTAAACCAGGCATGGTGGCACATGCCTGTAATCCCAGCACTCCAGAGGTATGGGAAAGAGGATCAGAAGTTCAAGATCATCCTCAGCTATATATTGAGTTTGAGACCAACTTGAGCTACTCCAGACCCTGTCTCAAAAAAACAAAACAAAACAAAACAAACAAATCTCATGTCATCTTTCCCTTCTACTCTGCAGAAGCATGTATAAAATAAATGAAACTCATACATCCATGGGTCTGTTCTAGCTCCTCTGGGATAAAATAATTTCTGTTCTCGTGCCAATATTTCTGTGTTTTATGAACATATACTTAGAGAAGGGTTGGTTGACATCAAATAAAGCTGTCAATAGCTTGCACTCTTGTCACTCTTCAGGAATATGTCAACTATTCCTGACTCTTCACTTCTATGTAAATTTTGAAGCCAAGTTGCTCAGAAGAAATAAAGAAAACTAAAAAGAACTCTGGATTTTGAATGGAATTCTATTATTTTAAGATTATTTTAAGAATTAATCATCTGTAATCTGTTGATCCATAACAAATTACTCTCAAGCTTAGCATCTTGTCAGACAGCAAATGCTTGCGCTCTGCACGCATAGTCAGGACTCCAGCTATGGCAGCTTGGCTGGGCAGTCTTTGCTGGGGGGAGGGGGTGTCTCATGAGGCTCAAGTCAGGCAGTCAACCAGGGACCTAGTCATCCTCCCATCTGGAACTAGAAGATCTGCTTCCAGACTTGGGCATGGGGTTGCTGGAAAGGCTTTTAGCTCCCTGTTGGCAGGTTTCTGGGCCTCAGTCAGTCATCTTGTGGACCTCTCCCTAGAGCATTTTCTAACATGGCCCACTTCCCTAGAGTGAAAGATGTAAGGGACAGAGGCTAGCCTGAAAGGGACAGAGGCGTGCACAAGAGAGAAGCTTGCAGACAGACTCTTTCACTGCCTCGTCTCAGGAGTGACATGCTTGCATTTTATCTACTAAGCCCTCTCCTCAGCCCTGCTGTCCTGGAATTTCTATAAGGAAGAAACAAATTGGAAGTGCTAGGGATTAAACCCTGAGCCTTGTGCATTCTTGGGAAGCTTTGTCCCCCTGAGCTACAGGCCCAGTTTCCCCAGACCCCCTCACCCCTGCTCTTTTGAGACAGGTTCTCACTGTATTACTCAGGCTGGCCTAGAGCTCATTCTCTAACCCAGACAGGTCTTCATCTTGTGCTCCTCCTGTCTCAGGCTCTCGAGCAGCTAGTTATAAGGTCTGTATCACCAGATTTGGCTACTGATTTTGTTTGTTTGTTTTTTGATACAGGTTCTCTTTGTGTAGCTCTGGTGTCCTGGAGCTAGCTCGCTCTCTCTCTCTCTCTCTCTCTCTCTCTCTCTCTCTCTCTCTCTCTCTCTCTCTAGACTAGACTGGCCTCGAACTCAGAAATCCACCTTCCTTTGTCCTGAATGCTGGGCTTAAAGGCATGTACCACCATTGCCCAGACTGGTTTTTTTTAAATACTAGGAATTCAATTTTAATACTAGGAATTTAGGGCCTTAGGCATGCTAGGCAAGTACTCTATTGCTTGATCCAGTCCCGGGCTCTTAATTCAGTTCCACAACTCCATAGGCTTTCTGTTTCTTCTTGAGTCTGTTTCTATAAGCTCTGTTTGTTTTTGCACTTGTCCATTCATGTCACTTTGATTATAAAATCATCTTTGTATCATGCTCTGTTTGCTAAACATCTATAGCTTTGGTGATGCTCTCTTTATTCTGATTACTTTTCAATAAGAATTGTTCTTATTTTTAATTTTTAAATTATTTTAATGATGTGTGTGTATGTGTATGTGTGTGTGTGCATGTAAGTGCAGGTGCTTGAAGACATTAAAGGTATTAGATCCCCAAAGAGCTAGAGCTACAGGTGGTCATGAGCCACCTGATACGGGTTCTAGGACTTGAACCCTGGGCCTCTGAACTGATGAGCCATCTTCTGACCTGTGTTTGTTTTGTGTTTTTTGTATTTGTGTTTTATTAATAGCTATTTATAGTAAAAAACATTTCAAGCTGTGTAGAAGTATATCAAATAGTAAAGATTCCCATACCCTGTTCCCCCAAACGTAACACCAGGAATTTTTTTCCCTTTGGTTTTGGTTTTGGTTTTGGTTTTGGTTTTGGTTTTGGTTTTTCAAGACAGAGTTTCTTAGTATAACAGATCTGGCTGTCTTGGAACTTTCTTTGTAGACCAGGCTGGCCTCAAACTCACTGAGATCCACCTGCCTCTGCCTCCTGAATGCTGGGATTAAAGGTGTGTGCCATCACTGCCTGGCTAGGAACAGCTGTTCTTACAGACTTTTTTTCTACACACAAACAACAAAAATGGGCCAGCAAAGTGGCTCATTGGGTAGAGGCTCTTGCACACAGACCTGACGACTTGAGTTTGATCCTTGGGTCCCACAGGCAGCAGGAGAGAACCAACTCCAGAAAGTTGCTGTCTAACCAAGTGCATGTGCACACACACACACACACACTAAATTAATTTTTAATAAATAAGTATGAACTTTATGTATTTTTTTCAGAGCTCCTTTCTTCCACTTACAATATCAACACCTCTCATTACAATTCTACCTCATTCTTTTGTGGCTGTATAATATTCTGCTGAGATGAGCAGACCCCAAGTCATTAAACCAATCTCCTACTGGGTGCTTTTGAGTCGTTCTCTCTCTTTGCTATTATAAACAGTACCCTTTGGTTCCTGTGTCATTTTGAAAGAACTGGGGAAAGAGAATGTTTCTCTTCAAGTAAAGGTGGAACCCAGGAAGCTGTTCTGAGAACAACTCTATGCAAAGAAGGGGCTGCCTGACCTTGAACTGCCTGTTGATTTTCCATAAATGTGCTTCCCTAGGAAGGGGCCAACACCTGTTTCTTAGATTCAGAGAGATTTGGGATGGAAAAATACCTGGAACAGAGAAAGCCAGACTGGGAGGAAAGGGGGAGAGAACAGCCTACCCTGGGAGGAAAGGGGGAGAGAACAGCCTACCCTGGGAGGAAAGGGAGAGAGAACAGCCTACCCTGGGAGGAAAGGGGGAGAGAACAGCCTACCCTGGGAGGAAAGGGGGAGAGAACAGCCTACCCTGGGCTGAAGTTCCCAGGCTCAGGGTCAGCTTCAGTATTTGTATCTGAGGCATTATTTTTGCCACCACCTCCTTCAAGGCCTGGGGCAGGTCACTTGATGGGAGAGGACGGGTCAAACTTCCAGCATGACAACAGCCTCTGTCTTCTCTTCCAGGGAACTTTCTCATTTGAATTCCAGCCCCTAAAAGCCGGAGAAACCTTTGGAAGACTGAACCTGCACAACAGTGACTTGGGTTACTACCAGTATGAGCTTGTTCTGAAAGCCTTGCCTGCACCTCCTGAGAAACCTGTCCACTTCCAGACCGTTCTTGGCAGCAACCAAAGCATCTTGGCAAAGTTCACCAATTATACCCGGCAGAAGACAGAATACTACTGCAGGGTGAGCCGACTGTGGGGTGAACAGGCTGTGGGGTGAGCAGGCTGCAGGGTGATCAGACTGCAAAGTGTGCAGACTGCAGGGTGATCAGACTGTGGGGTGAGCAGACTGCAGGGTGATCAGACTGCAAAGTGTGCAGACTGTGGGGTGAGGTGGACTCGGGGTGAGTGGACTGAAGGGTAAAAGACCTGCAGGGTGAGCGGTCTGCAGGGTGATGGGTTGCAGGGTGAGCAGGCTGTGGAGTGATCAGGCTGTGGAGTGATCAGGCTGTAGGGTGAGCAGGCTGCAGGGTGAGCAGGCTGTGGAGTGAGCAGGCTGTGGAGTGAGCAGGCTGCAAAGTAAGCAGGCTGCGGGGTGAGTGGGCTGCAGGGTGAGCAGGCTGCAAGGTGATCAGGCTGCAGGGTGAGCAGGCTGTGGAGTGAGCAGGCTGTGGAGTGAGCAGGCTGCAAAGTAAGCAGGCTGCGGGGTGAGTGGGCTGCAGGGTGAGCAGGCTGCAAGGTGAGCAGGTCCCACATCTTTAATACCTCACCAAGGAAATTAATTTTCAATATGAGTTTTAGTGATGACATCCAAACCATAGCAGCCTGTGATCTGCAACCTCATAGGAGTACTATGTATGAGCAACCTCATAGGAGTACTATGTATGAGCACTTACATGCATGCAATATGTCCGCAAAGCCTACTCCTTAGTACCTAGCCCATAGCAAGCATTTCATATACATTAGCCATTATAACAGTTGGAATGTAAGGCAGAAAACCTAAACAACAGCAAATAGAAATTCGTGCCTCTCACAATAATCTGGATGTGAGCAGTCTGGTCTAGAATGGCAGCTCCTGACAACAGCCACCCAGACTCTTCCTTTCCCAATACTCTATCCCTGCAGAGTTGCTTGGCCCTCATGAACCAAGATGGATTCCCATGACATTCCTACCGGGAAAATGAGTTCCGTATAACACTTCTCCCAGTATCCCGTGGAACAAAATTTCACAGGACTAGACTCGGCCACAAGGGGAACTAGGAAGAGGGGTGTTTAAAATGGATGATCATGTCCCCAGTGAAAATCAAGAATCCACAGTTATAACAAGAAGCATAGACCTCCTGACTATCATATCCATCAAGAGAGACTAGGTTATGTGTAGTAACCACCCTGAGATCTGGGTGTCTCAAAAGAAAAAGAAAAAGGTTTATTTCTTGCTTGTGCTATCTCTCCAGTAAGGGGCCATAGGAGACTCTTGTTTATCACAGTTGCTTGGGATTCTGCTGAAGAACAACTCCTATCTCAAATGCTTCTGGCCATAGCATTCGAGGGGTGAAAAGACCCTGATGGGCCTCATGGATGATTAAATTTCTAGGATACAAATGGCACCTTTTAGTTTTGTGCAAGCTAGAATGCCCCATCTTCCATGTGAATGAAAGGAGAGAACTCCTGGTTCTCCCCACCAGCATCATCTAGCTATATATTAAGGCACGATATTAATATCTCTCAGTAGCAAGGTTGGGATAGTCATGAGTGATACTTACCTTCAAAGACCTCAGCTCCATAATGTATAGGATATCACATTACAGCCTACCCAGCCTCACACAAACATAAGTCCTTTAATGTTAGAGAGTGGAAGGGCTTGGCTTGGGCTCCTCATGGTCTCTTTAGGATCCTCTGTGAGTCAAGGTACTCTGTTTCCCTTTCAGACGGACTGTCCTGACTTCCACACGGAAAGAATCATTAACGCAGCCCCAGGAGCCCAGGGTGGCACCGAGGTCAGCGTGGAAGTCTTCTTTGAGCCCAACCACCTGGGTGAGACCAAAGGCATCCTAAGCCTGTCATCACTCATAGGTGGTGAATACATC
Source organism: Peromyscus eremicus (assembly GCF_949786415.1). Classification (NCBI taxonomy): domain Eukaryota; kingdom Metazoa; phylum Chordata; class Mammalia; order Rodentia; family Cricetidae; genus Peromyscus; species Peromyscus eremicus. Next base: position 97,519,277 of record NC_081420.1, on the reverse strand, counting down.
ATCCCACTCTTTGGAATTGCTCTGCCCCCCAAGCCCCAAGGCCCCTTCCTAATCAGAGCTGGATACAACATCATCATCCCCTTCAAAAACGTCTTCTTGCATACAGTGAACTTCTCCTTCATTGTGGAGAACCCAGCCTTCACCATCCGGGCTGTAGAATCTGTACGGCCCAAGAAGATCAACAACATCACAGTCTTCTTTGAGGGGAACCCATCAGGCAGTAAAACCCCTATCACCTCCAAGCTGATTGTCACCTGCCCTCAGTGTGAAGGTGCCGAATCTGGAATCAAATGGGTTTATTATCTGAAGGGGATCACCCCATAAGTCACAGCTTCATCAACCAATGCCATCTTCTCTGCCCACAAGCCATGTGCTGTGCACCATCCTAACAAAGAATAGAGAAGAAATGGGAATTTTCCAAGGACTTTCTTTATGTGTTCAATTATAAAGGAAGTTATTTCTATATTATGTTTTACAAATACAGATATGAAATTTATGTTCCACATTAAAATTTATAATGACACACAACAGATCTACATTCAGGCTAAATCACTCAGTGGCAGTCTCAATAGTTGTGTTCCCCACAGCTAAGCACTCTGCAATGATCCCAGTTTGTAAGGAGACACGGGTGTCCCGCTCATGACCTCCACACAGCACTTAGAAGTGTCCAGTGCAGGGAACTGATTCTCCTTGAAATGCCATCAGTCCCCAGATGTGACTCTATTTGATGTGATATCATTTCTGCTCTCTCATAAAAGCTAAAGAAATAGTCATCTTCAAAATGACAAGCAGGTCACATTAGGTCCATTCGGGAAGGCCATCCCTTACTGTTTCTCTTGTGTTTTATTCTGTCAGCCTCCAGCTCTCATATCTATTTGCTGCAGGAGGTAAGTCCTCATTGGAATTTGGGTTCTGGAGAATGCTAATGAGACTCCCACCTCCTCCTTCCCTCCTCAGCCCTGAGTACAGCAATCAGCTGGAGGCCACTGTTTCTCTGCTACATGCAGTCGCCTAATTCTCACCCAAAACCTACCCTCCCCAAATAGTGATTGAATTGGGCTGGGGTGGAGTGAGATTATCATGTATTCTTATGATATGCATATATGCACATATCATATATATATACATACATAAATATATACATACATTCATACATATATAACTGTAGGGTGAGAACCAGGGCCACACAGCAGGCACAGCCATTCCTTTGTGTTACTCCATCTCAGTCAGGTCCTTCCATGGTAAAGACCTCATCCCAATTTTATATGTTGAAACTGCAACTATGTCACATGCTCTTAAAGGGTGGCCATCTGTCTTTCCTCCACGCCTCCCAGGAAGTTCCACCCACACAGAGGTGTGGAGCACCTGCCTCAGTCCAAAGGCCTGACCCCACACCCACCTCTTTCCCCCAGGGCCTCATAGGGTGTATTAATAGGACCACTGGCCTACAGGGTCCACGTGTTAAATCAATATGGTTAAATATTGTCTCTGAAGTAGATTTGCTTCTAAAAACACTTACCTTTCATTGAGTGTTCCCCTGCTTCCACCTCTTCCCCTTTTCTTATTCCAGGCAGTCCACCTCCGAGAGAGGAGATATGAAAGCAGATGGCCACTTGGGAACAAAGTCCCTAGAGAAGTGGATGTCCTGCTGGGTGGTGGTGGCACATGCCTTTAATCCCAGCACTTGGGAGGCAGAGGCAGGTGTCTCTTCCAGGGCAGCCAAGGCCACACAGAGAAACCCTGTCTTTAAAAAAAAGAAGAAGAAAAAGAAGAAGAAGGAGGAGGAGGAGGAGGAGGAGGAGGAGGAGGAGGAGGAGGAGGAGGAAGAAGAAGAAGAAGAAGAAGAAGAAGAAGAAGAAGAAGAAGAAGAAGAAGAAGAAGAAGAAGAAGAAAAAGAAGAAGAAGAAGGAGAAGGAGGAGGAGGAGGAGGAGGAGGAGGAGAGGATTCCAAATGATCCCAGGACCACTTTGGGAATCTGCTAAAGACCCAAATTCTCAGTCTCCAGCATAGACTTGTTGAGTTAGAATCTGTGGGACACAGTCCAGCAATCTGCTTTTTAATAAGCCTAGTACCTATTATAGGCTTGCAGGGGATAGTTTAGGGGTCCTCTTGGTTTGGTTGGGGTTTGGTTGGGCTCTTTTGAGACTTTGTCAAGTTGGCTTTGAACTCCATTCCTCTTGCCTCAGCCTCATGAGTACTAGGATAAAAGTTTGTAGTACTACATTGACTTAAATGGTGGTGCTGTGTGTATGTGTGCATGTGCATGTGTGTGTGTGTGTGTGCCTGCATTTATGTGTATGTATGTGAGTGTGTATGTGTGTGAGTGTATGTGTATGTGTGTGAGTGTGTGTGTGTATGTGGGGGGGTATGCATGTGCCATGGCACTTGTATAGAGTCAGAGGATAGCTTCAGGTGTCAGTCCTTGCCTAGAGGACTTGCCCCAGTCTACCTAGAGACAAGGTCTCTCATTCATTTCTGCCTACTCCAGGCTAGCTGGCCCATGAGCTTCCGGGACTCCCCTGTATCTGCCTCCCACCTCCCAGGAGGGGCACACTGGGATTACAGATGCATGCACAGCTGTCTCCAGTTTTTAGTTATGTTCTTGTCTTCAAGTGTAGAGTGTCAGGATTGTGCAGCAAGTGATGTGCCCACCACTGAGTCGTCTCCCAAGCCCTTAAAGGTGTTTTATCAACAGAAAAAGAGCTTCAACTTTTTGTACCTCCTCAAAACCCTCACTCAGTACATGCTATACACAACTAATGCCAAATAGTGTTTCCCATAACGCTTGTAAACTCAGACCTACAGTTCATAACCAATTCATTTTAGCCAGTAAAGATACTACTTATAGGGGCCAGCAGCTTGAAGGCGCCTGCCGTCACACCTGACAACCTGAGTTCAATCCCCAGGACCCACATGGGAGGAGAGAAATGACTCCTGAAAGTTGTCCTCTGACTTCCATACCATGACAGGCATGCACACACACACACACACACACACACACACACACACACACAAAACAATGTCATAAAATAATTTTTAAAAGACACAAATAATAGATATAAAGACAAAGAATTAGATGAGAGATTTTTCCAGTGGTTGGTTGAGCAAAGGCCACACTAGCCAGCAATCTGAGAGGATGGTAACATAGCGAGCAGCTGCTATGACTGGCAGATACAGAAGTTGCACAAAGTCAGCAGTTTCCCAATTTTAATTTATATCAGAATCTCTGGGGAGGACCTGCAAAACCAGATTGCTGGGCTGTTCCCCTGAAACTCCAGCTAAAAGCTGCTTTGCCTTTGAAGAAACCACTTTGATTAGGGTACAACCTCACCTGTAGCCTCTCAACTCATAATGACACGACTTTTTCCATGCATTGGTGTAGCTGTTATTAACAGTTCCTAGAGAACCATTCCAAAGTCTGTCATGACAAGCACACAAAATGGGGCTGCAAGATGAATCATCACTGTGGAAGAGCAGTGAGCTTGCAGCATATGAATTACCCAGTAGTCTAGAAGAGTCAGAGTAAGGAGTGCTGACCAGCAGGGCTGGAGAAGAGGAAGGCAGGCAGAGAGGCAAGAACCGTCCCTGGTCTCCGTTCACAGTACCACTGCTAGTCCCCGGATGAATAAGTGACCTTAATTCCTCTACATCTCTAAGATATCAGGGAAGTTTCTTTCTAGAAACTTCTGGCCTAAAGGTGGACAAAGCATTCATTTGGGCTTTATGGAAAAGCCGGTTTCTTAGCAACCTGACTCAGAATGCAGTTTCTGGAGAAAAGAGGTCTTGCTGGTAGGGAAAAAAAAAAAAAAAAAAAAAAAACAGCACAGCTCCAGTTATTAAAGGCCTTACCATAGTGTGACTAGTGTGACCCTTGGGAAATTCGTTCACCTTTACAAAGGAGCCAACCCCAAAAAGCAGAGAAACAGGTGAAATATTCTACTAGACTTGGGTTCACTGGAAATGAATGGAGAAAATTGTAGAAAACAGACCGAAATCACCCCATTACCTTGGTTTAATTTTTTTCACTGTGTCAACCATCATCTAATCCTGAATGCATAAACTTTGCTCAACATTTTAGAATGTCTTTGACAAGTACTTGATGCAAGGTAAAAGGAAGAAAGTAGCAGTCAACATGTTTTCTCAGGGCATGAGTCTATCTACATCTATCTATGGAGGTTTTCATACCTGTGGGGTGCTCAAGGGGCTCCTTGCTCCATCACTGGATTGTGTTGGAAAAGCTTTTGCACATGTGAAAACCCTATGGGTAAGAAGACACACTCATGGAATTTTGTTGGCTAATTTCTCCACGACTTCTTGAATTTTAGATGAGGCCCAGCGTTTGTTTACTGTAGACACATAACACACAATTGCCAGCCTGGAAGCTTAAAACAACATGGGTTTATTCTCTCAGTGTCTGTGGGTCAAGAGTCCACATGGACTGAGCTGGGTTCTCAGTCCAGAGATCCACAAGGCTAAATCAAGGACCAGCCTCATCTTCACGGGAAGACTCAAGTAGGAAAAGAAATGCCTCTGAGTTTCCCTTGTGTGTTGTCAAAACTCAGTTCCTGTGTCTTATGGCTGGAATTCTTGGCAACTGATGACAGCAGACTGCTCTCACCAACTAGAGACCACTGTCATTACCATGATAAACTGTTCACAACATGACTCCTGGGGCCTTCAGGAGAATCTTCCCATGTCAAATTTCAAGCCACTTTGAGGTCTCACCTGATTATATCAGGCCCACCCACAATAATCTCCTACCTCCCCTTTAATTCATCAATTATGGACTTTAATTACACTTGCAAAATCTTTTGTGCTCTTGAACACAATAATTCTGGAGTAGCTCATTGTATTTACAAGAGTTTCACATTCAAGGACTCTGCCTACCATAGCCCCTCACTCACTGTGTCTCTGATCTATGAGCTAAAGCTGATGTTCCACTTTCAAAATCATGGTACGCTTTATGTGTGTGCTTTTTATTGCTAAAAAGTGTAGCATCCTGGATCTCAAAACAAATGCAGTATTCCTTGGACTCAAGGGTATACTAGCCCTCATTCTCCTAAATTCCTGACTCTGAAAGCTTTGTTGAATTTGAATATATCCCCCATTAACTCCATCTTTAATCATTCTATAGCCGCAACCCTCCCCCCACCCCCGATTTTATCACACAGATGCGATTTCTTTTCTTTTTTTTTTTTTTTTTTTTTTTGGTTTTTTTCGAGACAGGGTTTCTCTACGTAGCTTTGCGCCTTTCCTAGAACTCACTTGATAGCCCAGGCTGGCCTCGAACTCACAGAGATTCACCTGGCTCTGCCTCCCGAGTGCTGTGATTAAAGGCGTGCGCCACCACCGCCCGGCGAGATGCGATTTCTGTTCCACCATTTAATGTGACAACCCAAAGCAGCTGCTTTCCCATGATCCCATCTAGATGCCTACCTGCCCTCAGTAAATTTAGAGCTGCCATCTGTAACCAACCCTCCCGGGTATCAGAGCATGGACACACTCAGGTCAGTTAGTGTTGCAGGGCATCCACCAGAGAAGACTACTCAGACACAGGTTTAAGTCAACAGAGAGTCTGTATTAAAGCTGACCAGCAACTACAGTGGGTGTTCAGGATCCTAGTGTAGCCCCAAGCCTTTCTCAGATGAGCTTTCAAACACAAAACCACATCCCGGGTTGACACAGCTCAGTTAGCAGGAACAGTTAGCTAGAAGCAGAACTGCAGAAGCCAAACAGCAAGGTTAATGCATTTAGAGACTTTCCCAGAACTGTGGACTTTGATGGATTAGGTCCTTGTTTTCATTTTTGGCAAGGGGTGCTATCCACATGCTGAGTTTAATGGCCTGAATGGTACTTCCACCATGGAGTCAGTTGTGTTAAGGTCTGGGAGGCTGTTACAGTTAGAACCTGTAATTTTAGGAGATATCACTTTTAAATAGCCAATATTTTAGTATGTCTTAGGAAACATAATTGAATCTATTTTAGGGCACAAGCAAGGCTGAGGTGAGAACTTAAGATTTGTTTTAAAAGTAAATAGATTTGAAGGACTGGCTTAGCCTGTAGGGTGTTTAGCCACACAAGGCTGGAGACCTGACCAGATCCCTAGCACCCACTTAAAGCCTGGTGTCTAACTCCAGCGCAGGGAGGTGGGGGAGGTGGAGATGACAGGCCAGTTCTTGGGGCTTACTGGTCAGCTACCCTAGCCAAATCCATGAACTTCAAGTTCAGTGAGAGACCTTATCACAAAAAAAAAGTTAAGGCTGGAGAAGTAGCTCAGTTCATTGACAGGCATGCACAAAGCCTTTGGTTCAGTCCTCAGCACCACGTAAACCCCGTGTGGCAGCATACACTAAGGTGGAGGCCTGAGCATCATTTAGTTATTATCTTAGTAAGGTTTTAACTGCTGAGTAGGCGGAAGTTTCTGTCCCACCAGCAGCTCCCAAATAAACACACTGAGGCTTATACTAATTATAAATGGTCGACCAATAGCTCAGGCATGTTACTAGCTAACTCTTAGATTTAAAAGGTTTAAATTAACCCATATTTCTTACCTACACTCTGCTACTTGGCTTGATATGTTTTCTCAGTACAGCATGGCCATCTTGCTTCTCTGCTAACGACTCCTGACTCCTCCCTTCTTCCTCCCAGCATTCTCAGTTTGGCTCTCCTGCCTAACCTTACCCTGTCCAGCTATAAGCCAGTCAGCTTCTTTATTAAACCAATTGCAATGACATATATTCACACAGTGAAAAGGAATATTCCACATTTCCCCCTTTTTGTCTAATTAAAAAGGAAGATTTTAACTTTAACATAGTAAAATTATATACAACAAAAACGGTTATCAAGTCAGAATTATAGTTACACTCTCTAGTCCATTTGTATTTGGCAAAAATTGGAGAAAATATTCTATTATCTTTTATCTTTGTCACTCTAAAGTTTTATACCTAATTTTCCTTTTATCATAACTAAGGAACTTATGATTATCTGTCAAAGACCTCAGAAGGGTGAAATGTTACCTAATGACAGAGACATCAGACTGCCTGGACAGTCACCCTAAGTTCTTCTGTAATGTTGGGGCATCCATCTTTGGCCTATAGGCCTAGAATATCTGACAGACTTTTCTCTGAAGCAGGAAATTTTGAAGACCTGTCCTTCCTTGTCTTGGCAAAGTCTGGTGATCAATTTCTTTTGTGTCCCGCTGGTCCAATTTGAACAGTATACTGTCAGTAATTGAGGCAAGGGCAGTTTCTTTGCTCAAATGACTAGCTTTGCCAAAAAGAAAGCAAACTCCATGTAGAGTTTCTTTGATGCCCATTATCTTCTGGAAGTAAATTGGTGCTGCTGGGAGCAGATGTGTCTCACTGTCATGAAAATCTTTAGGTTATTAAACAGATTAAATGCCATATTCTGTGGGTCTTTGAAATGTTTGAAGACCATCTATCTATCTAAATATATCTGTGTATGACCTTGAAAACATACCTAATATGACTATAAGTTTGACTATAATAGATGACTATTAATTTGTATTTCCTAATTATACATTACATTTTTAAATGAGTTGCATAAACACAATACCCCAAACAAGAGTATATATATATATATATATATATATATATATATATATATATATATATATACAAAATTAACTTTAAATTTGTATTAATATATCAAAATCCCTACCAATGTAAAATATTTAAGACTAGTAGTTGTTTTCTTGGTTAAAGGTAGATTCAATAATCTACCCATTTATCCTATCATTTCTATATCCCCTTTTTTCTTTTCAGAACAAGATCCCTGAGATCTAATCTCCCTTGTTTAGGTTTTTGTTTTTGACCATTATCAATAACAACTTGTAACCAAACCCCCTAAAATGATAACAAACATTTATAATCAATATTTTGAAAATGTGGGCATCTTTCTCTAGATTACTTCCTGTTAATTGGGGTTGCTGGTAGTCTTTGGACCCTGAGAAAATTTAGGATAATGGTTAAGTCTTGACTGTAGTATTCTGTGAGCCTGGGTCATCTCAGTCAGCAGCCTTGAAGCTATTCTGGATGCTGGATCACCCAGGCCATCCATTTTTATTAGTGTCTTGTTCCTTGTTCTGAAAATTCATAAACTTTTAAAGGTAACATACATATCTGTATTAATATAAATATATACTGTGCATTGTACACAAGTCAGCCAAAGATGATTTTTTGTTTTATGTTTGAGCAGGTAAAATATACATTACATATTTTATAGTTTTTCTAGATTTATTTCTATGTATGTAGCCAGGATTTCAGGGTGTCTTCCTTGATCAAACCTGATCATCTTTAATCTTGAACAAATCCACAGCCTTCTATTTTTTGTGGGAACAAAAGCATAACTTCTTCTCCAAAGTAACACATTTTTTTACTTACATTTTGAAGTTAAGACATTTTTAAAATATATAGGTTGGTCTAATTTAGCAGCTTTCATAATCCAACGTGTCTTAGCAACTATTGGTCCTTCCTCGGCAGTCAAAATTCAAAGACAACACAATAGCATACAGTACCCACACTCTCTGTGTATTTTATATCTTTATGTGGCTTTTTTCTTTTATATTACTTTACTCTCTTTTTAAGGACTTTATTATTTTAAAACTATATTTTTTAATCTACGATTGTGTATACTCTTTCTTTTCTCTCTCCCAAGCCTATGTATATTTTTTACATGCTGTAACCCATTTAGAGGTTGTTTTTTTTTTTAATCTGAATCTGTCTTTACTATATATCTGTAATCTTTTTTCTTAATGCATGAGCCTTTAAACTGTTAAGCAGCATGGCTAGGACCTCTGCCTCTGTTTTGGCGCCTGGATCCCTCCTGCAGGCAGCTGCCAGGAGATGCCTTTTTGTGCTGCAGTTTTGAGAGACTGCGGGAATCCACCACACAGCTTATCTCATGGTGCGTTGGTGGCTCAAGCCCGAAAGCAACCGCCAGGAGACAGGTGAGAGAGAGAGAGAGAGAGAGAGAGAGAGAGAGAGAGAGAGAGAGAGAGAGAGGGAGAAGACTAGGAAGCCGCTCTTGGCTCCATTTCTGTGTGTCTAGAACCCTTTCCCAAGCTCTCTCAGGTTTTATGTGGATGTAGTTACTGAATGTTTGGGATCCACTGCTGTGTTAAAACATCACAATCAAAAGTAACTTAGGGAGGAAACAGTTTATTTCACCTTATAGCTTATAAGTATACCACTGAGGGAACTCAAGGCAGGAACCTGGAGGCAGAAGCTGATGCAGAGGCCATCGAGGAGTGCTGCTTACTGGCTTGCTTCCCATGACTTGCTCAGCCTGCTTTCTTACAGAACCCAGGACCATCAGCCCAGCCGTGGCCCCACCCACAATGGACTGGGCTCTCACACATCAATCACTAATTGAGAAATTGCTCTAGGGGCTTGCCTACAGCCCAATCTTATGGAGGCATTTTCTCAATTGAGGCTCTCCTTCTCTCAAGATGATTTTAGCTTGTGTCAAGTTGACATAAAAATTAGCCAGGACAGTTATCCTTAGCTGCATAGTTTGAGTCCAGCCTAGGACACAAGAGACATTGTCTCAAGGTCAGAGTGAAAAAATAAGAGCTACAGAGGACACCAGACCTCAGGTCCCCATAAACATGTGAGCACACATACTAGTAGATTTGAGAAAGTGTATTAAACACAATCTGGGGTTTTAGCTCAGTTGGTAGAATTGTCTAACAAGGATGATACCCCAGGTTTCATACCAAGCACTACATAAAATCAGCTGTGGTGATGCACACCTGGAATCCCTGCACTCAGCAGGTGAAGGCAGGAGAATTGGGAGTTCAAGTCTATCCTCAAGCTATATAGGCAGTTTGAGGCCCTGTCTCGAAAATAATAATTGGGCTGGACAAAGACGTCTATTGCCAAACCCGACGACAGCAGTTCGATTCTGGGACCCCTACGTGGTAGAAGGGGAGATCCGACTCCCCCAAGTTGTCTTCTGACCTCCAAACAGGCACCTTGATGTACACACACACACACACACACACACACACACACACACAATGTAAAGACAAATGGCTAGGAAATAGTGAAAATGTTGGAAACGTTGGCATAAGCGCGAGTGACTGTTAAGTGACTAAAGAACTAATGCATAAATTAAACTGAGTTAGGCTCCCTCCGTAAATTCCATTTCCAGAAGCCGGCTGCGAGATAAACCCTGGCAGCACGTCTGAAGCTCCACCCACCACCTGCTCTCCACTCTCACACAAAACACAGCACCGAACCGAGCCGCGGGCGGGGAGGGGGTGGAGCCCTGAGGAGCGTGGCCAATGCGCCACCGAAAGCGCGCGGGGGCGTGGCCGTGGAGAGGCGGAACCTTCGGCCAGCGGAAGGCGGAAGTGCTTGCGGCGTCACGTGACCTGAGTAACATGGCCGCGGCCCAGTGAGCGTTGCCGGTTCCTGGCGGGAGCTGGTCGCGTGAGCTGTGGGGCGGTCCGGGCTCCGCGTGGGAGAGCAGGGTCCGGGCAAGGTACCTGAGGCGGCGCGCGACGGCAGAACAAGGCAGGAGGGCCCGGGACGGTGTAGCCCATGAGCGGGCTCCGGGGTCCCTGCCGAGCCTCACACTCCCCTCGCCCTGGCGCAGCCCCGGCAGCCTCGGGCTAAGGTGTCTCGAAGCTCCCGGGCGCAGCGCGAGCTGCCACCATGAACCCGGAGAAGGATTTCGCGCCGCTCACGCCCAACATCGTGCGTGCCCTGAATGATAAACTCTACGAAAAGCGGAAGGTGGCTGCGCTGGAGATCGAGAAGTAAGAGCTCCTGAGACCCCGCCCTGGCTATGCAGCTCCTGCTGGCTTTGCTGGCCTCGGGTTCGGTATTGACCTCTCTTAGCACATTGCTTTAGAGCGGGAAATCCAGGAGCCCCATCATTGCCAAGTTCTTTAACCTCCTGGTGCCCCCAAATAGCAGCAGTGAAAATGAACTAACAACGTATGTGCAATACTTAGCACAGTGCCTGACACCAGGGTAATCCTTCTTGTGGCCTCAGTCAAAGCCGGCAAGATCAGAAAGTGGCCTCTCTGAAGGGGTGGAGAACTTCCTTGTGATGTTGTCCCGCCGGCTCTTAACAGCTTCTGAAGAGACCGTTAAATGGCCCAGTGCAGAAATCAGGTCAAAGCGTGATCCGCTGCTCAGAGGCTTGTCATGTTTAATCTTTAGTCGTGTCACTCTTCCTTGCCAGTGTAATTGGGGGAAATCTGACCTTCTCTTCTGCAAAATTATACGTGTGTAACGGTGCGTTGATGTTTGCTTTGTTTCCAGGTGTTCGGAACAGGGAATGTTTAATTGGTAATTTTTACTGAGTATGTGTGTGTGAGCGCGTGAAGTTTTTTACCCTCAGTCAAATCTTAGTGACAGTCAAGTGAGTAGATGGTTTCAGAAGAGTGGAAAGAAGCAGCCTGTGAAACTAGAAAAACACTAAAGTCCTGGAGCTTAAATGTCCAACATGGTAACGACTGACCGTATGTATCTACTTAAATTTAAGATAGACTGGTGATACAGGCCTGTAATTCTGGCACTTGGAAGGCTGAAGCAGAAATGGTGTACAAATTTGAGATTAGTTAGACCAAAGTAAAGGAAAAAAAAAGTAATAAATTGGTTAAAAAAATAAAATATTGAATTCATTTTAAATAAAAAATCGGTTTCACAGATGGGCGGTGGTGGCCCATGCCTTTAATCCCAGCACTCGGGAGGCAGAGGCAGGCGGATCTCTGTGAGTTCGAGATCAGCCTGGTCTACAGAACAAGATCCAGGACAGGCACCAAAACTACATAGAGAAACCCTGTCTCGAAAAATAAAAAATTTAAAAAAAAAAAATCAGTTTCACTACCCATATTCCAGGTGCAGTGCAGAATAGAAAACATTTCTGTCATTGTACAGTGCTCACTTGGACAGCCCTAAGCTATGGAGTAGTGCTCATTTATTGACCTAGGATAGATTCTTTACTCAAGGTTTCTTAACCTCGGTGCTGTTGATATTTGGGGATGCATAATTCTTGGCTGTAGTGGGCCGTTCTAAGCCTTGTGGGATTTTTAGCAGTCCCTCTACCCTTTACCCACTAGATGCCAGTAGTACTCCATCAGTGTGACAACCCAAATTGTCTTCAGACATTGCCAAATGTCCCTTGAAGGTACAAAATCACACCAGTTGAGAACAACTGCTTTGTCCTAGACTAATGGCTTTGGACTTAGGTAAGAAGACCCTCCCATTCCTCTGCAGTACTCAGCATGTCCACTCTGGCTGTTTCCTTCCTCAGCCACCACTTTTTTTGAGCTACCTCTTTTAGGATGTAAGCTTTCTGTTTACATCCTTGCTTTCCAGTGCTTGGCAAGTCTTAACAGGATTGCCATGCTGAATAGTGGGACCCAAAGATAGTGTATAGGCATGGTTGTGTGTCTATGTTCTGTTGGCTTTGTGAAGTTGCACTCTGTATTAGTCAACCTTCCATTACTATATCAAACACTCAAGATTTAAATGGGCTGGGTAATCTGTGATCATTTGGCCCTGTTGCTTTGGGTTTATGGGAAAGCCCTTTAAGGACACCCCCAAAAAGAGCTCTCAGTCAGCCTGACTCTAAAACCCTGTTATCTCCAAATAGTGCCAGCCTGGGACTCCACCTTGAATACATGGACCTTTGAGAAACAATTAAGATCCACTTGCATACTGACACCAGTTTTGTCCACCCACGCAGCTTCACAGAAGTACCTGCTTTTATCCTGGCCTGAGTCATCTGTTAGGTCCTTGAACAGAGGCTGTCACAACATCCTGCTTCCAGCACAGTCTGTATAAGTATTCCCTGCAGGTAGTTCTGTAGGAGCTTTGTTGTTAATTTTTTGTATTAGATACTGCCCTGGATTTGTAAAATTCAGAGAAACTTTAAGGGGACTATGACCTCCTTAAGAGCAAAGATGGTTTATTTATCTTCTGCACTTAGCACAGTGCCTAGTGGCATTTGATACATGACCACAAGAATGGATAGTTTTACTGTTTTGACAGGAAAGTAGCATTATAGTTAAGGACTTTGCTACTCAAAAGTGGCCTGCAGACGGCCACTGAAAAGAGACTCTAGCTTCATCCTAGAGTGAGTTAGAATTGGCACTTAAACAAGATCCCTGCATGACTGTTGCACATGTTAGAGTTTGACAAGGGCTAACTTCAAAGACCCTCTATTCTATACATAGAAAATTCCATATTTACATATGTTATTCATCAAACTAATCCTGGCAAACTAATCCTCAGCCAAATAGTCTATTAATCAAGCCCCATAGACACCCCATAGAAGTCAGAACATTGGCAGTTGCCTATGGAGTGTAGACAGCGCATGTGCTACAGAAATGAGTGTGCCTGTTCTGTTCTTAGGTGAGTGACCCCTCCAAGGTACCCTGTTTCTTAAGAGACCACATGGAATAGTGGTTCAGAGCTCTAAAGTCTGGTAGCTGGGCTTCAGACTCCTGTTCACTAGTTAGGTGAGCCTGAGCAACCTAATTAACCTCAATGTCCTCATCTGCAAACTAATAATAGTATTCATTGGAGCATTTGATTACTGGAGCTAATGTTGTAAAAGTGGTTAATGCAGTACTGGACACATTGCAACTGTTACATAATGTACAAACAGCTGTTACATAATTATTTTACGTATTTATAATTGTTTTATATCAGTACTGCTCTTGCCACTTTTTGGTTGTCAGAATAATGGTCTCCAGAAGATAACTTAATCCCTGGAACCTGTGAATATGTGATTTAAGATAGCAGGTATGAGCCTGAGGAGATGACTCAGTGGGAACATTAGTTCTTTTTCTGTTGCTGCAGTAAAACACCATGAGCCAAAGTCAACTTGTGGAAGAAAGGGTTTGTTTTGGTTTATGGTTTCATAGGGGAAGTCCAAAATGGCCGGGGATGCGTGGCAGCCCACGGCTGGAACAGGAAGCTGAGAAATCACATCCCCATCCACTCTCATAAAGCAAAAAGAGCAAACTGCAAGTGGGATGAGGCTGTAAACTGCCGGAGCCTACCTCCAGTGACATACTTCCAGCAAGGCTCCACCTCCTAAAGGTTCTGTAACTCCCCCCAGACAGTGCCACTACTGGCAACCAAATGTTTAGATATGCAAACCTATGGGGGATGTTTCTCATTCAAACACCACGGTGGGAAAAGTCCTTGCTTTGCCAGTGTGAGAACCTGAGTTTGGATCCCCAGCACTTACGTAAAACCTGGGGTTGGTAGCATGCACCTAGAACCCCAGGTTTGCTCAGTCTGTCTAGGTGAAACAGTGAGCTCCAGGTTCAGTGAGAGACCCAGTGTCAAAAACTAAAGTTCTATTTATCTTTCCTGTGATGGAGACAACTACCCAAAGTTGGCTTCTAGCCTTCTCATGCACACGTACATGCAAGTGTAGCTGGACATGCCTCTGTTATACATCACAGAGCCAAAGGATGGGGAGAGGGGACAGCAGATACAATCAAGGTTACTGATCAGGTGACTTTAAAATGGGAAGAGTAGCCTAGATTACTCTGTGGACCCACTGTAACTGCAAGCATCCTTTAGTGTGAAAGAGGGAACCAAGAAGAGTATTAGAGACTCCAGCAGCCATCACTGGCTTTGAAGTTCTAAGGGGCAGCTAGCCAGAGAGTGTGGGCATCATCTAGAAGCTGGTCAGAAGGTGGATTTTCCTGTAGAGCAGTGGTTCTCAACCTTCCAAATGCACCGACCCTTGAATACAGTTTTCATGTTATGGTAACCTCCAACCATACAATTATTTCATTGCTATTTCATAACTATAATTTTGCTATTGTTATGAATCACAGTATAAATATCTGATATGCAGGATATCAAAGGGCTCTCGACCCACAGGTTGAGAACTGCTTCTGTAGAACCTCCAAAATGTAAAGCAACTTGCCCATACCTTGATTAGCTCAGTAAGATCCATAAGTTGTGTCTTAAGCTTCTAAGTTTGTGGTAACTTGTAACAGTAGCCAGTAGGAAACTGGTACAACTCTGGAAGTACGGGTGATAAAGCTCAGTGAGCAATGAAGTGTTTGTCTAGAAGCTCTAGACCTTCACATCATGCCATCTCTCAGGAAGAGACCAAAGACCCGTCTGCGCATTAGGTTTGCCCTTGCCTTTCCTAGACTGAGCAGGAAGCCCACACAACCTCATGGACAGCTGAGCCCAGTAGTCAGAGTGAGATATGATTAGGACTCTTTAAAGTACAGCTCTAGAGAATAAGATTCAAATCTCAAAGGCAGAATAGGAAACTGCTTTGTGGTTTTCAAGGAGGCAGGAGTCTCAGGCTTCCTTAGTTGCTCTAACTGAAACTGCCCATTGGGTGAAGTGGAAGGTGAGGGGAAGTAATGTAAACTGAGAGGTGTTAAGTGTATTTTGAGCTTTTCTCAAAAATCCCTAAGTGCACAGATAGGGTTAGAATGGTCTACCCCTGCTGCTATAACGAAGTACCATAGCCGGTGGTTTCGGTAATAGCCGTTCACTTCTCACGGTTCTAGGGGCTGGGCTTTTTCTCCACATACAGGCACTTTGGGGTTAGCACCTCAGCTTGTGAAGTTGGAGTATAAAAGGCACTTGGTCACTATGATCATCAGTAAGTACAGTGAAACCTAAGGCCACACGTGTGTAAAGTTCCATCTGCCCCACCACAGGGGTAGAAGTGGGATACAGAGAGATGTACAAAAGCATCCCTGTGCCGGGCGGTGGTGGCGCATGCCTTTAATCCCAGCACTGGGAGGCAGAGGCAGGCAGATCTCTGTGAGTTCGAGGCTAGCCTGGTCTACAAAGTGAGTTCCAGGAAAGGCGCAAAGCTACACAGAGAAACCCTGTCTTGAAAAACCAAAAAAAGAAAAAAGAAAAAAAAAAGAAAAGCATCCCTGTGTTTAGCCATTGTCCACCCACCCTTCCTCTCACTGCCCTGTGAACCAGATGGTGCTAATCCATTTCACAGATGAGAAAGTGGAGATTTCTTATTATATCATCTTTCCCAGGTTTACAGCCAGAACCTGGATGTACAACCCAGGTTTATCTGTCCCAAAAGGCATCCCCATAAGCTGGGTGTATAAACTCTCCCTCTAAGCAAGAAATCCCACTTCTGATAGTGGGTTCCCCCACTCAAGGGTGATGTGTGGACAATGAATTTCATCCTTGGACATCTCTGTAGTGGCTTTAGCTACTGTGTTGAGTTCTCTAGAGCCCATCTGCTCAGATGACAGCCAGTACTGCATTTGGTGTTCCTGTGGGAGGTAAGATCTTTTATAGTTATTGCAGGTCCTCAGACACTAAACCTGCAAGCAAAGGTATGCTTGGTTCCACTGTGCTAGCATGTTGTGACCAGTGTCTAATTGCACCTACTGCGAGCCTGCTGGGCATAGGCCCTGAAGAGCTTCCCTCCCACTGCCTCAGTCTGCATGCTGCCACAATAGCAGAAAGGTGAAGGCACTCAGTTTTAGAATGGCAGCTCTGGGTTGTTGTGTTTGTTTTGAGGAGTTTTTTGTTTGTTTGTTTGTTTTTAAGAAAGGTTTTCATGTAGCCCAGGCTAGCCTCAAACTCCTTGTGTAGCCAAAGATGACCTTGAACTTCTATCTCCTCCTCCTAAGTACTGAGATTGTAAGTATGTGTCACCATGTCTGATCTGTGTAGTGCTGGGCATAGAACTCGGGGCTTCGTGCATGTTGGGCAAGCACTCTACCAACTAAGATACCTCCCCCCCCACCCCTGTTTATTTTTTTGAGACAGGGTCTCATGTATCCCATGCTGACCTCAAGTTCCCTGTGTAACAGAGGATGACCTTGAAGTAGAGATCAGCCTGCCTCCATCTTTTGAGTACTGGGACCACAGGCTTGCACCTCCACCGCACCTGGTTTTAGTCAATGTTGGGGATGGAAATCAGAGTCTCATGCATGCT
Organism: Peromyscus eremicus; assembly: GCF_949786415.1. NCBI lineage: Eukaryota > Metazoa > Chordata > Mammalia > Rodentia > Cricetidae > Peromyscus > Peromyscus eremicus. The sequence goes on along the minus strand of NC_081420.1, from coordinate 97,502,335 downwards.
AGGCAAGCACTCTGCCAACTACACTACATCCCAGTCCCCACTTCGGGTTTTGTGGCTTTTCAATTTCAAGGGACACAGTGATTGATCAGTATTAATGAAAAGATTGGTAAGATGCTGGTCTATTCCCTCCTGGAGAGGTAAATCTAGGAGAGAGGTACACTGTGGTTATTAGAGCAGGTCGTGCAGCCTCTGTAGAGAGGAGGCTTGCTCTGTCCTGCTGCTGGCCGTGGGAAGGGCACATTTTTCACAATGGCTTCTCTGGTGTTCCTGAGCTTAGCTTCCACCACCAGCCGTACAACTCCAGCAAGTGCAATCTTACCTGCACTTCGGATTCCAAAAGCCTGCTGATGTGGTGTGCTTGAGAGCCCAGGCACAGTTAGGGACCAGAGCTCTGAAGGATACTTGCATAGTTCCTGGTTGTGTCCTAGAGTGGTTTGAGGCAACTTGTGAAGTTTGGAGCTTAGGCTTAGCCCTGCTGTTTATCAGCAGCGGGACCTACAGCAGATTGCTTAGTCCGGGGTCAGAGGCTGGCAGTGGCCTGTGTTCTGCCCACAGGACTGTTTGCTTTGGCCTGAATCTCAGAGCATTTGAAACTGAGAATTTGAGACAGGGTCTCATGTATCCCATGCTGACCTCAAATTCCCTGTGTAACAGAGGATGACCTTGAAGTAGAGATCCGCCTGCCTCCATCTTTTGAGTACTGGGACCACAGACTTGCACCACCACCGCTCCTGGTTCACAATGAAAGTTGGGTTTTCTTGCTGGGTGGTGGTAGCATGAAACTTTGATCCCAGCACTCGGGAGGGGAGACAGACAGATCTCTGTGAGTTTGAGGCCAGCCTGGTCTACAGAGAGACTTCCCAGACGCCAAGGTGGTTACACAGTAAAAATGCTGTCTCAATAAAAAGAAGAAAAGAAAGAAATATGGGTTTCTGTGGAGCTATGGCTGGGGGTGCCACATTCCTGTTCAGTAAGAGCCAACTCCTTACCCATCTGCTGGCATGCTGCTCACCAAGGCTTGTCACACCAGTACCTCCATTGGCTTTGTTTGACTCCCCTGCCTACCTCCTGTGAAGATTGCTTGCTTGCTTGTTTGTTTGTTTGTTTGTTTGTTTGTTTGTTTTGAGACAGGGTCTCTCTGTGTAGCCCTGGCTGTCCTGGATCCCGCTCTGGAGACCAGGCTGGCGTCGAACTCAGAGATCCACCTGCCTCCGCCTCCCAAGTAGTGGGATTAAAGGTATGCGCCACCACCGCCTGGATAAGATTGCATTTGTGACTTCTGGTTGAATGTCTCTGTGCCTTTTTTTTTTTTTTTTTTTTTTTTTGGATGTGCCTTGAAAGCATGCTGGGTGAAGCCAGCCAGTTACAGAAGGTCAGAAGCACCGTATCTCTAGAGACAGCAGCAGATTGTGGTTGCCAGAATTGAAAGAGAAAAGCTAGAGAAAGGAGAGTGACAGCCAAGGGACACAGATTTTCTTTAGAGCTTGTGGAAATGCCTTCAAGTTATTGTTGTACTAGCTGTACAGCTCTGTACAACAGCCACTGGGCTGTATACTTGCAAGTAGTTAATCAATGGCTTGTAGATTATATCTTGTCTTTGAAGTGAGAAGACAGTTGTTATATCGTTACAGTGTGAGGAGAGCACTTACCCAATGGTCACAATTGTTGTCACCTAAAATCAAAATCCTCCTTTCTCCCAGCCATATCCAGTGGATGCTTGGTACGATTTTGGTTGAGGAATTGTGTCAGACTTTTTGTTTGTATTATGTATATGAATGTTTTCCCTGCATGTGTGCTTGTGCCTATGGAAGCCAGCCAGAAGAGGGCATCAGATTCCCTGGAACTAGAGTTACAGACAGTTGGGTGCTACCATTTGAGTGCTGGGAATTGAACTCACGTCCTCTGGAAGAGCCTCAAGTGGCTTAACTGCTGAGCTATCTCTCCAGCCCTTAGGTATTTTTTTAAACAATATGTTTATCCCTTGATAATTATATGCATGCAAATCATATTTTTTATTATCTTCACTCCCAGCTTGTTCCCTAACTCAGTATGTGTTTTGTGAGTTAAGTCTCAGGCCTTGTCAGAAGATACTTGGCCTGTCCTCAGAGGCACGTGTTCATTCCCATTCAGTTTTCTGGTGATGTGTGAGCAAATGGAAAACAACTTACTCCAGTACTCGATGGAGCAGATGGAGATATACTTACCCAGATTCTCTTTGGGAAATCACTGCCTGGATGTGCCTTCTGAGTACATATGTCATATGGAGAACTGAGACAGAATTGGATTTGCAGGGGGGTAAAAATTTAAAAAGGCAGCCCCACGTCCAGGCTGCAAGTTTCCTAACAAAGGAATGAATGTCAACTCTGGGCTTACCTTTATATCCTCCTTAGAGCCAGAATGAGACAGGCTACTTGGTCAGCGTCTGTTGAATGGGCGTTGCTTGGGTGGTGTGTGTAGAACACATTATCTCCTGGTTCTCACTTTGCTGTGGTGCGGGTGCTTGAGCACATGCAGTGCAGAGTATGTGATACACATTGTCTGGTATTCTTTTTTAAAGTGAAATTCTTATGATTAATTTACAAAGCTGTGTGGCCTTGTGTTGCTTAGTTTCCTCGGCTGTAAACTGGATTGAAGAGTAAGTACCAGACTGGGTGGCAGGTTTTAGGTTTAAATTTGATCACCAGTTGTCTTAGTTAAGGTTATCATTGCTGTGGTGAAACACCATTACCAAAAGCAATTGGAAGACCATGTTTATTTGGCTTAGTTTTTGCATCACTGTTCAGCATCAAAGGAAGTCAGGACAGGAGCTCAAACAGGGAACAACCTGAAGCTGATTGACCGACCATGGAGGGGTGCTGCTTACAGGTTTGCTCCTCGTGGCTTGTTCAGCCTGCTTTGTTATAGAACCCAGGACCACGAGCCCAGGAGTGTCCCCACCTACAATGAGTTGATCCCTTCCCCATCAGTCACTAGTTAAGGAAATGTCCTGCAGTCCTCTTTGCTTACAGCTTGATCATCTGGGGCATTTCCAAAATTGAGTTTCCCTCCTCTTAGATGACTGTAGCTTGTGTCAAGTTGACATAAAACTAGCCAGCACACATGTGTACATACATTGCCTGGCAGACAGTAAGTGCTCAGGCAGTGTTTATTTGTTTCTTATCTTCACAATAGAATATCTTGAGGATGTGCCTTGTCTGCACTCCTTGTGTGCATGGAGGAGACTTCAGGGATGTCTGAACACTGCGCAGTGGGGAGTGATGTACAGAAACGCTTCATGTCACCTGAGGGCTTGAGTCTGCACAAGAGAATCATCACTGAATGTGTTCACTTTCCAGCTCCAGTGGCCTCAAGAGGAGGAAGAAAGTGTGACACAGTTGAAAGGATATACTTTGTTGATATCAAGGGTTCAAACCTTCTATGATCCTGAGAATGGACTTAATTTCCCTAGGGTTGTTCAGATCTAGAAGTTGAGTGTGATAGTAGCTACTGTCATGATAATAGCTGACCTCTAAGGTCTACAGCATAGCGTGAGTGCTCACTGACTCACCAGTCCTTGTGTGGCCTGTGACTGTCACCAGGGCTATCAATGCAGGCTGTAGCTGGGTAGCACAGTGTGTGGCCCCACGTTTTCTCTTGGCTGATAACAATCCCATAGTATTCCACCATATGTAGTTCCCTCTGCCAAAGGAATAGTCAGTGTAGCAGTCTCTTTGATATCATGGAGTTGTTAAACCTGGTGTTGGCCAACACTGGGGCTCCTGTCTTGGGTGTCTGTCTCTGCCAGCCTCCCATACTTCCAGCCTGTTGCAAGCAGAGGCTCTGAGAAACCACTAGAGGACACAGAGCCACTGGGGGACTCTCTTGTTGAACCATTTTCAACACTTTGTGGGGAAACCAGGCGGTAGCAACCAGAGTATAGAACAGTAAATTCTGAGGCCTTTGTGTCATTGAAGGACCCCAGGGATTCGGGATCGGGAGAGTTTCTGGGCCAGATATTAACTTCAAAAACAAGTTCAGCCAAAGACCCCCCACCTCTGTCTCCCACGCTGTAGTTGAAAGCTGAGGCAGCCTAGAGTCTTTGAAGAAGACTCGGCCTGGAGCTGGGGTGCCTGCTGTTGAACTTCACTTACTCTGCTTCCCTTGTGGTTGCTCTTTTTCTCTGCACTCTCCCTGTGAAGTCACGAGACCAAGGCACTGGCTGGCTGAGGGCACAGTTTTAGAGTGCAGCTGCCCCTCAGCAGGATCGCTTCAGGTCACATCCCAGTGTGTGTGTGTGTGTGTATGTGTGTATGTGTGTGTCTTTCTGCAGGTACCAGCCATGGCTGTAGTGAGCTGGGCTCTTCTCAGTGTGTGTTTGGAGATCACAGGAACAGTGTCCTTTGCTCATGCTAACTTGTGATAAGATTAGAAGGGCTCAGCACCATCATCGGATGCTGTATCAGTTAGCCCCGCAGGTCAGGTTTGCCCGTGCTAGCAACATGGCAGCACAAGGCTTTGCCTATGTTTGCCCTACAGCTTGTGCCCCCATCAGCTCTGCCGGCCTTTACAGACTGCCTCCACTGGCAGGTGTTTACGGATTGGCCAGCTGCTGATACATAACACTGATCTGGAGACAGCTGACCCTAGAGTTGCAGAGAAGAATGAGACATTATGGAGGTAGAAGGTGACATCGATCAGTACACTTCGGACACTAAGTGCTTCTGGGTGCATTGGAGGAATGGGGCAACTGGGACTAGTACCTTAGTTGGTTGTTGTAGACCATGAGAGGGCAGGAAGCCAAAGAGGGATTCGAGAGGCAGGGTGAATGAGGAGGAGGGCGCACCTGATGGACAGAGGAGCAGACACCCTAGGAAGCTGGGGCTGGTGGAAGTGGAAGGTGATACTGGGGAGTGGACAGACTAGAGAGGTCATGTGGCCTGTTTTGATTGCTAAGAGTGGGCTTGATTGGTGGAACAAGACTGTCCCCAGGATAGCCGCTGTGCTGTCTGAACTAGTAATATTGATGAGAAGGTGCTAGAAAAGTTTCCCCTCCAGAGGGCACAATTGCTTGTGGACACTTGTTTGCCTGGAGAAAAATTACACTTAATGTAATGAGCCCTGTGCACATGGGACTTTAACGCTCTTTGTAATGGCCTAGGGTGACCTTTGTAGTGGCCTGGGGTGATCAAGTTGAGCCCTGCTAAGTCTCCCAACTGGTGTCCAACAAAGGAAGAAGGTGCCACTGAGCTCATGAATTGTCCCCACTTTGCATCTTCTCCTTTAAAACCCCTGTTGTTATTGAAAGCTGTGACTATGGCGCCAAGGCCCTATTCCTTCTCCCCCTCCCTGCCCCCTTTTACCAGTAGGACTGTCTGGGAGCCTGTGCTGTCTTCAGAGCTTCCTTACCGCCTTTCAGATTCCTAGCGCCCAACTCACAGCTTAGATCATCCCATCCATCCCCTGCTGGCCAAGTTCCATGGCTCCTTGTGGCCACCAGAGGGAGATGCAGTTGCTTTGCCAGCCTTCAGGGTCTTGCACTGCTAAGAGCCACCTTTCCAAACCTTGGCCTTGCTTCTGCCAAGCCAAATGCTTGCCCATCATACCTCTCAGCCAGAATCAACACCTACCCGGGCTTCAGAACTCTCTCCCATGCCTGCCCGCATAGACCACAACACGTTTCTCCTGTCGGACGACAGCTTTCCTCACCACTGTTCACTCTTGGTGGGTTTGTGCTGTCGTCCTGGAGGACTCTGGTGTTTTCTCTACCCACCCCAGCATAGCGTCCTTCACAGCCGGGGAATAATGCATCTGCGCAGGGCTGTCATCTAGGGGAGCACTCCCCCGCGGCTGCACGAATGAATGAATGTCCAGGAATCTGCAAGAGGGGGAGAGGAGCTAGTCTCAGGATGACTGTGGGAGAGAGGCTGTCTCTCCTCTTGGGGCCTGGCTTGAACCTGGAGGATTCATGTCCTCACTGTGTCCTCACATTCCAGGAGCTGCTGTGGCTTGTGCCAGGCAAAAGCAGAACTAGGGTTCTGGGCTGGAGTGGGAGGCAGAGTTACTCATAGTGGCTGTGGTGTAACCCCATGTGTGGTTCAGGACCTCTGTGGAATTTAGGAAATGGTTTTCCGTCAAGAACATTTTTAAAAAATCAAGCCAAAAACAAGTCATTTGCAATTTTATGAGTATGCTTTTAACTTAAGCAGTACAAAGTATTCACTTTCATCTCTTAGAATTAAAAGGATTGCTACTGCATTGGCCGGGAATCGAACCCGGGCCTCCCGCGTGGCAGGCGAGAATTCTACCACTGAACCACCAATGCTCCAGCTGTCAGCAGCTGTGTGGCACCTCCCTTTAACCCCATTCCTGGGCCTCCTCGTGTCTGTGTTAAGTCACAGACTGTGAACCCAGTTTCTGATACTGCCACATCAGCACAGCTGCCAGAGCAGCTAGCTCCAGATCAGGAGGGAGCAAAGGGTGGGTATGAGTTTGTGTGAAGTAGATTTGCCTTGGGGCCTTGAGACAGGAAAGACGGCTCCACTCCCTCCTCCTCAGTAAGTGGCAAAACCCGTGGAGACTGGGCAAGCCTCCCCTCTGCTGCACGGGTCCTGTTGAACTGTTGTGCCTCTCTCAGCTTTCACACTGCCTCTTCCTGGCGGCTGGCCCAGACTAAGGGCAGTGCTGTGGAGTCCCCTTTCAGGTGGAGGCGAGGAAGTCAGACTCCTACAGCCAACTCCTACTTGTTGAAGAGCCCAGCAGCTCTCCATGGACTCTGGGCAGAAATCCCAAAAAAAAAAAAAAAAAAAAAAAAAAGGCTAGCTCTGCATTGGCCGGGAATCGAACCCGGGCCTCCCGCGTGGCAGGCGAGAATTCTACCACTGAACCACCAATGCTCCAGCTGTTTTGTGTGTTGTCTGTAGAGCTCTTCTCAGGTCCACTGATGAAACACCAGGCTTCACCTGGCTGGTTTGTCCTGTTTGGGAGACTGCACGGGTTTAGTGCATGTGTTCTTTTCCAACCTTCTTATAAGCTGCTGCTTTTAGAGTCAGGGCCTGTGATCTGACAACTCCCACCTAAAAGCCCTTTAGCCATCCTAACCTCAGCCCCCATAATGACATGCTTTCCTTCCATACATGAGCCTTCCTTTACCATGAGCTGATGCATGCATATTACCCATGAGTCTCCTAACCTATGAGTTAAATAAACCTCTTTTCTTTATAAGTATTCTGGCTCTGGCATTTCATTATAATAGGCAATGGACTAGTACACCTGGCTTTCTTTACTTAAATAACGTCTCAAATGGGACCATTCTGTCAGCCTCTTGGACATAGACAGTATGTTCTGCATCTGTGGTAGCACTACATTTTACTACAATTTTCTGTTTGTGTTTGGATTTCGCCACTGGGCTGGAGCCAGATGAAGCTCTGCATCCCCAGCACAGATCAGAGGACTCCTTGGATGCATGAGTGCAAAGCTGAGCAAGGGTTTGATAAAGATAGGTTATATCTTTTAAAAAAAAAAAAAGCATTGCATTTTTGATACTTGGTAAGACATTAATTTACATTCTCTCAGATTCCTAGAAGTGAGCTGGCCCCACTATTCCTCACTGCAAAAGGGAAACTAAAACCCTGGGTAGGGCAACAGTTAAGACCCAGGTAGCAGCAGAGCTGAGAGGACCTGCCCACAGAGGAGGACCCCAGTCTTCTTTTGTAAAGGTCATCTCTGTAGAGCCCAGGCCACAGGGACAGCCTGGTATCACCTGTCCCACAGCCCCTCTCTCCTCCCTTTCCAGGCTGGTGCGGGACTTCGTGGCCCAGAACAATACCATGCAAATCAAACATGTGATCCAGACCCTGTCTCAGGAGTTTGCCCTGTCCCAGCATCCCCACAGCCGGAAAGGGGGCCTCATCGGCCTGGCAGCCTGCTCTATCGCCCTGGGCAAGGTATGTTTTCTCCTGAGGAACAAACACCAGGAATGGACTTCATTCTGACTGAGGTGCCCAGATACCTTCCAACCCAAGCTCCAGCGGGGCCATTGCAGACTTGTATTTTATCAAGACTATTCCGCATATAAGACTACCAGCAAACATGGCCTTGTGGCCTGACAGCCATGTCCCCATAGAGTGGTCCCACTTCTGGGAGGCTGGCTTGGGATGGCACCAGGCCATCAGCTCCACCAGCTGAGTCTGCCGGCTGCAAAGCCAGGGGCCTAGCCCTTCTGACTGTTCTCCTTCTGCTCATTGCAGGACTCAGGGCTCTACCTGAAGGAGCTGATTGAACCAGTGCTGACCTGCTTTAATGATGCAGACAGTAGGCTGCGCTACTACGCTTGTGAGGCCCTCTACAACATCGTCAAGGTGGCCCGAGGTGCAGTGCTGCCACACTTCAACGTTCTGTTTGACGGGCTGAGTAAGGTAACTTCTGATGAGGCTAAGAACAGACCGCCCAGCTAACCTGACTTTCTAGGACACTGCCCAGATGCAAGTGGAGCAGATAATAAGCATGTTGCTACAAGGGACACATACTGTCTGAATCTAATTTTTCATAGACTTTTATCTGTATAGTCTTGATGTCCCTGTCTGTCTTCATTGCACTTGGTGAAAAGTGTCAGCCTGCCTTACACATTAACAGAAAAGCTGGAGTTTGAGAAGCAGTAACCTCCCAGACAAAGGCAATAATGGTGACTCCACAGTACAGGCTGTCCCCTGTAAGGACAGTGATTACAATCTCCCTGGCGTGCTAAATAATCCCTTATAGAGCTTTAGGGTCCCTATTGCTCTCCTTCATGGCTCAGCCTGGTGGGGTTGCCTCCCCTCACATTGTTAGAGTTGCCCTCCCCTTACCCTGGTGGGGTTGCCTTCCCTCAGCCTGGAGGAGTTGCCCTCCCCAGCCATGTATAGTGGCCCAGAAAGTCTGTAACCCCTGCAGAATGAACAACATGGACATTTCTAAATGCCACCCTCACCGATGTCTCTGTGAGAGAACCAAGCCTTTTAAGATGGGAATGCCCTGGGAGCAGCCAGTGGAAACCCAGTGTCTGATCTAGTTACAACATGGCCTGAGAACCCCAGCAGAGCTTGCAGGCGGGGAAGGGGGGTTGTCCCTGAACAAATGGGAATTCCACTGTAACTGACTGACTGACTCCCTCCCCTACCTTTCTCAGAGGCAGGTTCTGGGGAAGACACCATTTGGTGTTCTAATCTGCACCGTGGCCTCAGCTCTTGCTTAGCTTTAGTGCCTCAGCTTCCATGTCAATGACTGAACGCTGCCTCTGTTTCTCTATCTTGGTGCCTCATAGTTGGCTGCTGACCCAGACCCCAATGTGAAAAGTGGATCTGAACTCCTAGACCGACTTTTAAAGGTATTTCTACTTTGTCCCTCTTTTATTTTTAGAATTTATTCCTCTGTCTGTGTAGAGTAGAAATTCTGGCATTGAAGATGTTTTTCCTCATTTAAATTTTTGTTATATATAGTACATAACATATGTCTGAAAGCTTACTGCCTGGTATGCAGTTTCCATGACAAGTATATAGAGCTGTGTCACTACCACAGTCAAAATACAGAATTGTGCCATCCCCCTAAATGAAAATCTTCTGTTTTGGGGGGATGGATCTATCTTACTATTTTATGTGTCTAGGTGCTTTGCCTGCATGTATGTCTATGCACCACCTGTGTGCCTGATCACAGCAGAGGTAATAATAAGAGGGTGTCATATTCCCTGGAACTAGTTACAGCTAGTTGTGAGCTGCCATATGGGTGCTGAGAATTCAACCTAGGTCCTCAAGAATAGCAACCAGTGCTCTTAACTGCTGAGCCATCTCTCCAGCCCAGAATCATGTGTTTTAATGCCTCACCCAGAGCAATGAAGTTGAACTTCCACCCCAGTGTCCCATGACAGGATGCTGGGCTTTGCCCCAGACTTCAGAGTAGGGTTTTGTCATTCATTTGGGTCTCTTGACTTTTCTCTGCTCACCATCCATCATCTTGTTTGGCTTTGAGCCTGTGGCAGTACCAATTCTCCAGGACCTCTCTCTCCTACCTGACTCTGGATCTGCCGTTTCACTCCATGGTTCCCTGACCCTCAAGTCAGTCCAGGGCCTGCAGCACAGCAAGCCAAGCTCTGTCTCTTCATAGCCCTTACTCCTTTGACCCACAGGACATTGTGACAGAAAGCAACAAGTTTGACCTGGTGGGCTTCATCCCCCTTTTGCGGGAGAGGATTTACTCCAACAACCAATACGCCCGGCAGTTCATCATCTCCTGGGTAAGGTCCAGTCCTTGGTAGATTCTTCTAGCCACCAGGAGTCTAGTCCCATGAGCTCTGACACACACAGTGTTTCCTTGGGCTAAGAGATATCACCTCGTATATCCCTAATAACTTCAGACACCTCATCACGAAAAACACTATGGGCTGGACATGGTGACACATCCTTTAATCCCAGCACTTAAGAGGCAGAAACAGTCAGATTTCTGTGAGTTCAAGGCCAGCCTGGTCTATAAAGCAAGGTCCCGGCCAGTTAGGACGACACAGTGAGACCCTGTCTCAAAAAACAAAGCAGCAAAAGCACTTTGTCTGGTGTCGTCTTCACTGCCTGTCCTGTTTGCTCCTGAAGGGATGAGAGTCTTTCCTTGTCCTAGAAAATGCCCAGGATCTCAGAAGCCCTTAGAGCTGCATCCAGCAGCTCCACCTTTGCGAGCCTTCTGGTTTCATCCAGCCTTCCCTATCAACCCCCCTCTCCTCCAGCATCCAAATCGTCTTGGAGTCAGACTCCCAGTTCCTTGCCCATTGAGCAGAAAAATGATGGCTGCCAGCACCGTCCACCATAGATACGTGCAGTGCCATGACACAGGCCTCTAGTCCTTTTCACTGCTGGTCCCAGTGGAAGAGAGTAGGAGACAAGGCTCTGTCCCTGAGCCAGGTCTCCCAGCTCTCCCTCTCACTGCCCTCCTCCTTCAGATCCTGGTTCTGGTGTCAGTGCCGGACATTAACCTGCTGGATTACCTGCCGGAGATCCTGGATGGGCTTTTCCAGATCCTGGGTGACAATGGCAAAGAGATTCGGAAAATGTGAGTGGGTGGGGGGAAGGATCAAGCAGCTGCCACTCACTAGACTCCCTTTGGGTGCCCATGATCACATACAGCTCCATATTCTGGTGACTAGGACACACCCTTTACTTCTTCCCATATCCTTCCCCATGGAGGAGTGGAAAGCTCGTCTTCCCTTCTCTGCTCAGTGTCCTGACAAGTGTAGGGATGTGACCCAGAGCAGAAATGGGCTGACATGCTAGCTCATTCCTCCTTTTCTCATTGGTAGGTGTGAGGTGGTTCTTGGAGAATTCTTGAAAGAAATTAAGAAGAACCCCTCCAGTGTGAAGTTTGCTGAGATGGCCAACATCCTGGTGATCCACTGCCAGACCACAGGTGAGTATTTGGAGGGCCTGTAGTCACTACTGCCTCCTCAGAAGCCCCGTCTCTGATACACAAGTTTCAGTATGTGGCAAAAGGGAGTCCAGGTGGGAGAGGCACTGTCTGTGACTCTGGACCTGGAAGCAGTGGTGATAGGTGTGGGTAAGGAAGAGACCTGGCTTCTCCTTTAACAGATGCCCTTTACCTGCTCTGAAGATCTTGTAGACGTGCTTTGCCATAGGTAAAGGTGGGGCGCTTAGAGGTCAGAGTCGCCTTTCCCTCAGCATCTGTTGTTATCAAACCGCAGTGAAGCAGTCACAGCAACAGCTGCTTGTTACTGGCCGTGAACCTACAGGTCAGCTGGGTGGTTTTGCTCCCAAGGCCAGGCTGGACCTAATCATGCCCCTGAAGCCAGTTGTGGGATCTGTTGGAGCTGGTCTGGGATGGTCTCACGCACATCTGGCTCTTCACTGGCATGAGGGGTGGGGCTAGCAGTCTCAGCATCCAGTAGGCTAGGGTTCCAAGAGAGATAGGAACCAGAGACACCATCACCACAACTACATGCTATTGGCCAGAGAAGCCAGTTTTCTGGATCTAAGGATAGGAAAATGAATTCACTTAGAAATGAAACACCAGTCATATTGCAATAGGGCATGGATTCAGGGAGGGTAGGGTATGATGGCTGTTTTCAAAGTCCAGCACAAGATTATTGCTCTCTCTTAACATTATCTTGACTAACCTTTAGGAGGCAGAGAGTCCAGAAAGTATTGTATTCACATAGCTAGAAGCAATCAAGCCCCTGATTCATCAACCTCCAGGCCTAGCCTTTGTGCATGTTAGATGAGAGGGAACTCTCCAATGCATGTGCCAGCCCCTCTAGAAGCCACCAATTCCCCTTCCAGATGACCTGATTCAGCTTACAGCCATGTGCTGGATGCGGGAGTTCATCCAGCTGGCGGGCCGGGTAATGCTGCCCTACTCCTCTGGGATCCTGACTGCTGTCCTGCCCTGCTTGGCCTATGATGACCGCAAGAAAAGTATCCTTCACTGTGGAGAAGAGACTGTGAAGTGGAGGGATCCTAAGTGGGAAGGGGCTCCCTTAGGCTCCTTCATTCCTCCAAACGGTCTAGCATCTAGGAAGCAGGAGATGGAGCTGAATGTAGATTAGGAAAGCAAGGGACACAGGACTAATGCTGGCTGTCCCCAGTCCTCACCTGTTTACTTCCAGATATGAAACAGCAACCTCATGTACCAAGGTTCCACCACTCTGAGCTCATTCTGCTGTACCTTGGGTGGGAAAGATCCCAGTGGAGGAGGGATCACCTGTGAGAAGAGTATCTCACAAGGGTGCATGTGGCAAGAACAGGACTCAGGGAGGACGGAGCCCATGACCAGGAAGACTCGTGGCCTGGGGCTTCAGGAGGTGTTTGATGGGGGAGCTCCTTACATCAGTAGACAGGCATCAAGGAGGTGGCCAATGTGTGTAACCAGAGCCTGATGAAGCTGGTCACTCCCGAGGATGACGAACCAGATGAGCCAAAGCCAGTAACACAGAGGCAGACAGAACCCAACCCTGAGGACTCCCTACCAAAGCAGGAGGGGACAGCTAGTGGTGAGTACCCTGACGTCAGAGTCCTCACTTCTGCTGCTGGGTAAACAGGGGTCCTGGGACTAAACTTGTAGTGTCATTTACAGATGGTGACTGGTTCTGGTACCTGCCCAGTGCAGCAGGTACTTTGTTAGCCCCGTCCTACAGGCTCTGACAGCTGCCCCCAGAGCCCATGCTCTTCACTCTTGTCACCTCTAAGACCATTACACACTGCCCTTGATCTCCTCCTGGGTTCAGCCTCCATCGAGTTATTGTTGGGAACATGACCAGAGCACCAAGCTGTGCAGTTCGTTTGATTCTCAGATTCTGGCCCTCCCTGCCCTAGCCATTCTCAGGGAGGAGGGGTCGGGAGAATGCTAGTTTACTAAGTACTGGAGATTTATTTCTACTGCACAAGTCAGTGCCTTGAAACAGTCCTTTCAAAGGCTTTCTTTACATTATTTCCTTGTTTATTTGTAAAATAAAACCATTTTTAGTGCTGATTAGAGATGGAACTTACCCTCCTACTCTTACCTCCTGGACCTTTGTCCTCAGTGTGTCTGACCATCTTTGGAGGGATGTCCTCCTTTTCAGTGAGTCAGAGAGTGAATGGGTGCTTGCTCCCTCCTTGCTGGAACAGCAGACAGCCTTACTCTGGGTCCCAGGACCTCCTTCTGTGGGTTTGGCTGGTAGAGTACCCTCGGTTGGGTGTCAGGTTTCCAGCTGTCCGGCACCAGAGCAGTAAAACACCTGGAGGCAGAACATCTCACAGCTGGAGCCTTGGTGGTTCACTCCGAATTCCCACCTGCCATGAGGGAGACTAGGGTTTGATTATGGCCAATGCAGCAGCTTGAGCACTTTTTGACAGCTCCTGGAAAGAGAAAATTTAGGTAAGCTAGTGAAGACCTTGCTCAGGAAAAGCTCTCTTTCTAGAGAAGTCTCAGTAGTAGTTTGTGAACTTGTGCTGGTGTGTGAGCATTTGGTTTTGCTTCTCTTGTTTTGTGGTTTTCGTTTTAGAACATCTGCACAGTAGGGGAAGTGACTGCACAGCAGGATTGCCTGCCCCGAAGATGAGCAATGTCAAATTCAGGGCATATCTTTCACATTTTTAGCGTACACATAATTAAAATGATGTGTCAATCCCACAACTTGCTTTTTTGTGTTGGGTAGCTTTCTCTTCCTTGTTTTTGCTTGGCTTCCTTTTGGCTTCAGCTTGACATGAAAGTTATTGTCTCAGAATCCCAGTCAGCAAGTAGAATAGTGGTTGCTTGGACTGAGGGGGAGATCCTGGTTTCTCTGGGAAATGGTGGAAATATTCTAGAATTGACTAAGCCAAGGGTTGTACACCTTTGTGATTGTATTTAGAACCAGCCAATTATATACTTTAAAATGGCAAAGTTGTGTTAAGCAAAATTTTGTGGTGTGAATGGTATTTCAGTTACTATGTATGAGTTGGTAGCTGTGCCCCTCTCTGTCTGCTTCTGTGGCAGTGGTGAGCTCCCTGGAGAGGAGCTGATCCATTCTGTGGGTCATGGCAGCAGCTAAAAAGCTCTCTGTGAGCTAGAGTGTTGGTGGTTCAGTGGTAGAATTCTCTCCTGCCATGTGGGAGGCCTGGGTTTGATTCCCAGCCAATGCAGAATCTTTATCCTTTTAACTAGTTCTTCAAAGCCTTCTTCAAGTTACTGTCTGCTCAGGAGAACGTTACCCTAAACCAGGGTACCTCAGCAGCTTGGCCTGGATTTTATTACCCTATAAACAGCATTGTGAGAGATGAACAGTACACTTTATAGTGGTTTCTAGAAAGGGGAATGTCTCATTTGACAGCTATACATTTATTCTCAGCCTTGCTCATCTTGTAACTAATCACAGACATTTTTCAGGATGCCCAAGACAGAGTCCTAGCAAGCCACTAGACAAGCAATGGGCAAGCCTGTCCCATCCTTTCTCATTCATGATCTGGTCCTGCTATTCTGGCCAGGACCACATGGCTGCCCCAGGCACCTCCTGCCTGGTCTTCCTCTTTTAGTCTCTTCCATGCTCAGCTTGTGATGCAGCATGCTCCACATACGCACCACATAGCATGCTCCTCTCGGCACACCTTCAGGCCATTTGTTTGTGTGCATGTACTAAACAGGCATGCACAGACCCAACCCTCCAGAGTTGATTCTTCCTCCCAAACCACCGAGCTCCCAGTCAGGCCAACCCCTCCTCTGTACCCTCTGCCCCAAGTCCTGTCCACCTGCAGCTCCCTGTCGGCCCTACCAGTTATGAGATATTCAGTGCAAAGTCCTTTCCCTGACTCTGAGTCCTGCAGCACTCAATATGCCTGGCCTGACCCCCTACCCCTCAGAAAAATCCCTTAGTGGTCTTGGGTGTCACAGCACTGATTCTGGCATTTAAACAACCTGCCTACAAGTCCTGGCTCAGCCCTCCTCACATCTTTTGCCCTTACACAACCGCTCAGCCTTTCTTTGGTCTCAGCCTCCCTAGCTTCCACACTTGGCTTTTCTGCTTAGCCTTTCCAGTGCCTGGTTTCCTTACTTGTTGATTGGGGTAACCTTTGTCACCTAACCTTCGGGTGGCTGTGAGTTTCAAAATAGATTTTTGCTTGTGTGACAATTGCTCTTCACAACAGCTGCTGTAGTATTGTTTTAACACAGGTGCTCCTTGACTTAAATGAGGTTGCAGCCCACAAACCCAATGGCTGAAAGTATTGTGACTCAAAAATGCATTGGAACACATTTAGAACACTTACATCAGCCTACAGCTGGCCAAAGCCATTTATCACAAAGCCTGCTGGGAGTGTTCATGTAGTTTTGTAAACTCTGCACTGTAAACACATGAGTACCACCTGTACAGCATGAGGAAATTAAGTCATAAGTCCCCAGAACCATTGTAAGTCAAAGCATGGTTATTTGTTCCCATAGCAAGGCCCTCAGCTGGGGCTTCTGCTGGCTTATTTCTCCTCATGGGGTTCTAAATGAGGAAGTGGCAAGTGGGAAGGGACACTGTACCGAGGATCTCCGGTAAAGAGCTTGTGGCTACCCCAGTCTGCGTGTAGTAAAATCCACCTGTTTGCAAAGCTGACTCTGGCAGGGTCTGTCAGCACCATCTATGGACTCTGAACGTACAGGCAGATCAGACACAGATCTGCCTGTAGGGACAGCTGTAGAGCAGGGATTACAGCGCCACCAGGGTAGAGTTGCAAGGGACTATACCCAGGCCCAGGGGAGGGAGCACAGGCAGCAGGCAGGCACAGCTTCCCAGAGGTCTTGAAAGAGCACGTTTGTTTCTAAGCTTCTGATTAGAAAGGAAATACATGCTCCCTGAAGAGATGGTAGAGGACAGCACTTACTGTAGGTAGCACCATCCAGGAGTCACCACTGCCAACAAGTTGGGTTGGTTTTGGTGTTTTGTTTTTGTTTTTTTAATGTAGGTATATAACACTTTGTATTTTTTTATTTTGTTTTCACATACACCCAAAAAAATGGAATCATGAGAAATAGAGTGATTTACAGCTTGAATATTTTTCTCACTAGTAATACATATTTGTCCAGGTTAGTCAGCACTAATCTGCATTATTTTTTATTTGACATTTTTTTTTAATTTATTTATTTATATTTTATGTGTGTTGGTGTTTTGCCTGAATGATGTCTGTGTGAGAGTGTGAAATCCCCTGAAACAGGAGTTAAACAGTTGTGAGCTGCCATGTGGGTGCTGGAAACTGAACCTGGGTCCTCTGGAAGAGCAGTCAGTGCTCTTAACTGCTGAGCCATCTCTCCAGCCCCTTGACATTATTTTAAAGAGTACAACTTAGTCAATTTAGTATCTTCACAAAGTAGTACAACATTAATGCTATCCATTAATACTATCCAACTCCAAAACCTTTCCACTATCCACCAGTGAGAAACTCATCCCTCCCCAGCCCTGCACTGCCTCCAGCCATGCGAGTTTACCTGTTGTGAGCATTCATATAACAGAAATCATGTAGTATGTACCCAATTAGAACTGGCTTCTTTTACTTTGCATAATATTTTCAAGGTTCCCCATGTTGTTAGCATATATTAGTACTAAACTTATTTTTATGGATGAACAATATTCTGTAGTATGAGTAGATATTAGGGCTGTTTCTGCTACAATTTTTTAAAATCATAACATATATTGACTTTCCCTTTTAGCCAGTATTGTATAATTAGGTATATTACTACAATTAGTCTCTGGACAGGGGATTCAAATATGTCTTTTGTCTTTGGGAGTGCAGTTTATAATCTCCTTATTTGTTAAGCTTTCCTTCCCTATTAATGTACTGACCTTGTATCATTACATCAGATAGATAATGCTCTAATCTATTTAACCAATCTATCATAAATCACTTAGCTGCTTCTAATTCCATCTTAATCCTATAATCCTTGCTAAAAAGAACTTTCGTGCACATAGGTCTTACAAACATCTGCAATTATTTCCTGAGGATAAATTCATAAACTTCTAAGGCTTTTGATACCAAATTTGCTGCTGAATGCCAATTTCTAATTCCACCAACATAACAAAGGCCTCTGAGGATAATTAGGGCTTTTCCTGTAAGAGAAACCAGGAGGAGCAGCTTGTATCCTGGAACCTGGGATCACATGGGAAGCCTTGAGGCCGAGGATGAGAACAGGGCTAGCACCAGACACCCTGCCTTCTTGGAAGTCTAACAAGGAAGAGGTTAAATAGCCTAGCAGGTATTTGACAGCATATATCATGAACCTTAAATGTTTAATAATTTAGCCGTAGGAATTAATGAACAGATGTGTACTAAGGTTTATTTCTAGGAATGTTCTTTTTAGCTGATAAATGCTATAGAAAACTTCACAGAAAGAGAAAGCTCTAGAGTCTAGGAGGGAGGTGTGATTTTTAGACAGGGTCCTCCTAAAAGGCCTCAGTGACAATGTGACATCTGAATAAAATACCACATGAGGGAGGGGATATGTTTCCGGTGGAGGGGGATGCCAGAGCATGACCCCAGAAGAGCACTGTCTTCTGCACAGCAGGGTGGGGGCACATGTGAGGGACCAAGAGAACTCCAGTGTTTCCTCTGGACACTGCAGGCATCACTGCAGGTTTGAGCAGAGGGACCCATGGCAGAACTACAGCCACTATGTGAAAAACCTTCAACAGGAAGTATAGGCACCACAGCGCAGTGACACAAGCTAGGCATGATAGTCCCTTTGGAGGGAGTGGCCATCACAGAGCAAAGAGATCCTTTGCAGATGGGGTCAACATGTAGAATCGGGGAAAGGAATCCGGTGACTGGAAGCATAGAGTCACTGTCCACTGAGTAGGAGAGACAATGAGGGGATGTAGACTATACTGGATTGCTCTGCCTCTTAAGACAGAAACGACCTTACCTAGGTGATCTGCACTCCCCTGGAGGTCAGATGGGGACCACTGCTATATAACTGTCTGGAGCTATGAGGCTAGGTATTCCACACCTTGAACCTAGAATGCCTCCCACAGCATGATGTTTCGAATACTTGGTTCCCAGCTGGTGGTACAATTCAGGCAGGTTATAGAACCTTTAGAAGATGGGGCCTGGCAGGTGGAGGTGAGTCATTGGGAGGTGGACCAATGAAAGTTAAGGCCTAGCTACACTTAGGGTCTCTTCCTGGTTGACCACCACAGTGACCAGCCACTTCACAATTCATGTGCAGACAGACTGAGGCAGTCTGGCCTCCATGCCTTCTCCACAACTGAAATCCCCAGAAACTAACCTAGTCCCATCCTCTCTTAGGTTGCTTCTGCCAAGTACTTTGTAACTTGCATATTTGTATAACCTTGGCAAGCAACGCAGCTAATACACTGAGGGGAATGCCAAGGTCCTGGGTGTGAGAGAGGGAAGGGGACTCAGTGGCTGAGCACACCATCATGTAGGAGGGGACAAGGAAAGGAGCCAGCCGAGGAGATGGGATGAAGGAGGAGGAGAGCAAGTGAAGGCCACAGGGTAGGACCTGTGGAGAGCTGTGTGAGCTGAAAGACCAGGGTGCTGGGCTTCGCAGTGTGGCAGCATCAGCATTGGAGGACGAGGCTGGTGAGAGCAGGTTCTGAGATGGAAGGGGAAGGAGGTGCAGTGGGGATTCAAATCCTTTTGATGATTTTTCTGAAAATGGAGGGCAGAGAAATATGACAAGAGCTGACTGGAGGTGAGAGCAAGGATTTGTCTTCCTTTGTTTTCTTTGTGTTGCTGTTGTTAGTTGGGTTATTTGGGGGTTGAATTTTTGATTTTGAGATAGGTTCTTGCTGCACCATACAGTCTGGCCTGAAACAGCGGGGCTACTAGGGTTCTCCTGCCTCAACCTCTTTAAGCAAGGGACTGTGTGGGTGAGTGGCGCTGCACCCAGTTCTTTACTTCAGCTGGAGAAAATAGAGCATGTCTGTCTCCACCACAAGTGTTGGATGCCATCAGTCTAATACAGGCCAGAGGGCTATGTCCCTTCTGGATCCTCTAGAAAGGATCCATTTTCCTGCCTTCTCCTGTCTCTAAAAGCCACTGGCATTCCTGGCATATGGACCCATCCGCCTTTGTCATTAAACCCCAAAGGGAGAGTCTGACTCAAGTGGTTTGAGTGTAGAATCTGGGGATCTACTCCCAATGCTGACCTCTGACCTACTGTGACTTAGGACAGTTACTTAACTTCTCTGTGCCTCGGTGACACAACAGTGTCACCAGTGTCAAACAGTGATAATAAAACCTGACATATAGGTGATGAGCGAATCAAAGAAGTTTGTAAAGACCTAGGGAAATGACTGAGCAGTGAGAGAAGAGTGGGGTAGCAGAAGGCATCCCGTTCATCTTGAACACTTACCTCTGGCTGATCTCGCAGCTCCGTTCTCCCCATCCACTCCCCCTCTGGATGAGTTTGAAGCGTATCTCACACCACCCCCATTTCATCTGGAGATGCGTGTTTCTTAAAGATAAAAGCTCCTTTTATATAAAAGTTGTCACCATCTGGTCATTATACCTCAGCACACCTCAGCAAAGAAAAACGTCCCTAATGTGATCCATTATCCAGTTAGGGCTCATGTTTCCCCATGGATTTGCAATATTTTTTGTTGTTGGTTTTGGTTTTGTTTTGTTTTCCACTTTAAGTCAGGAGCAAACTACATACAGTGCACTTGACTGAATGCCCATTATATCACCATCTGTCTTCTTTCCTTGAAATGTGTGTTTTCAGAACCTAATCAGAGCTGGAAAGATGACTCACTCTGTAAAGCATGAGGTCTAGAGGTGGATCCCCAGGACTTATGTAAAAGCCAGGGGGACTTGGTAGCACACCTCAGTTCTAGGGAGTTAAAACAGGATCCCCAGAGCAACTGGCTAGCTAGACTTGTTTAATTAGCGAGCTCCAGCTTGCTGGAGACCAGGAGAAGACCTGCCTAGCTACAGAAGATGAAAAGAAAGACACCTGACGTCAGCCTCTGGCCTCACGTATGTCCACACAAGGTTGTCCACACAAGTAAATTCATATGCAGTCACACACATGCATACACACCACACATACATACACAAAAAAAATTATATTGGGGAAGATACTGGAGATTAGACAAATGTCCTTTTTCCCCACAAACCACCTCCTCAGTAAGTGACTGGCCATAGCATCTGCTGGAAGAGCTGGCCTGTAACAGACATTCCTGTAGAGTTTGCCTCCTGGTGAGTTCCTATTTGTATCTGTCTTTCTACCCTTCTGTTTGTCTTCTTGAGACAGAGCCTTGCTGTGTCTCCCAAGCTGATGTTCAACTCTGCATCCTCCTGTGTAAGCCTCTTGAGTACTGAGGTTGCAGGAGGGCAACACTGTTCCTACACTTGTGTGTGTGTGTGTGTGTCTGTCTGTCTGTCTGTCTGTGTCACTAGGGATCAAACCCAGATGGAGAGATGGCTGAGTGGAAGTAGAGATGCTCCTGAGGGAATTTGAGATAAATGCTTGGTGCCCTAACATTTCATCTTCAAATCTGTGGGTTCCTATAAGATGAGGAGGGTGGCCTTCAGGGCTGTGGACTGTGGCTGATGGTTCAGTCTGTCCTTCCCATCGCTCCCTGCACTTCTTCTCACCTGCCTCCAGGCCCTGCGCACCATGGCGTAGGGAGAGCGAACTCCACAACAGACCTGGCCTGCTGCCACAGCCTGCCCTCCTCCGCTTCTGTGACTAGAGAAGACAGGTGGTGGTGTGGGTCTCTTATTTAACACAGAAATAAAGATCCCTTTACCAGAGGGGAAGGGGGCTGTCGGCTATCTCTGGAATAGGCCAAAGACTTGATTGTAATTTTCAGAACATGTTTTATTTGTCAACTTGACAACTTTTAAGAAGTCGAGGCTGGTAACATTTGAACAATAGGAACGATATTAGTCCTCATTGGTAACAGAACAGCTGGGGTGGTGCTCTACCTGTAATCCTAGTACTTGGGCTATGGAGGCAGGAGGATCAGGAATTCAGGGTGGTACTCCTTACATTTCAGAGTTCCAGGCTGGCCTGGGCTACCTGAGACCTTGTCTTTAAAAGGTCAAAACAAAACAAGTAAATAAAACCTCACAGAATAAATATCCATGACTCTATAATGTTTGATATAAATAATTGACTGAATGAGTGACAAAGAAGAGACAACCCTTCCCTATTAGAAGAATTCCACTAACGGCAGGAAGAGGGGCTGGAGGTATGGCTTTAGTCATAGAACACTGGCCTAGGATGTGCAAGGAGCCTGTAGAGTAGGGCACTTTTCGTGTGATGTGAGCACATAGTGCTGAGCTGGCCCTTAGGAAGGCCAGTGGCTGCATATGTACTTCCAGCGTGGAGAAGCTTCAGCCCCCAGAGCCTCCATGGGAATCTGAGTCATTTCTTAAATGTTTGCTGTCCTGGTGAGTAAAAGGAACTTTTTACTCTGCAACCCTATGATTCCTATGATTCCCAACTTCCCGGCCACACATAGCAGCTTCCTCTCCTCAGAACGCTATACAACCACACAGGGCCCTGGGTCTGGACCCTGGCCCCCTGATGTCCAGCCGTGTGACCCTGGACAAGTCTTCTGACCTTACCTTCCTTTCTTCACCTCTGTGATGAAAGTAATGACAGTCCTGACACTATAGGCTTGTCACAACAAACGAGCTGACATCTGTTGGCTGTTTGAAATTATTCCTCAGGCATCCTAACAGCTATGTAAGCATTTGTTACATAAATGGAAAGGCTGCTCTGTCAGGGATTTGTATATTTTCCCTAATTTGGTTTTCCTTCGTGTGTGTGTGTGTGTGTGTGTGTGTGTGTGTGTGTGTGTGTGTGTGTGTGTGTATGCATGCAAAAGAGCCCAAACCCGTGGCCTCATTCATGTTAGGCAGATGCTCTACCACTGAGCTACATCCCAGCCTGACTTTTTTCTCTTGACTTGAGAGGGCTGTTTCCTGTGCTGAATGTTAGTTCTGACAGTGAAATGCATTGTAAATGTCTTCTCCCAGTACCTTTTTAATTGTTGGAAGACATTGCTGGCTGTTCAGAGGTCACAGCCTCCCATTGCCTAGCAGCTTATTTAAATAAGCTCTGCAAAGTGGAGCTCCCTCCCTCCAGCTAATCTTCCTGCCTCTACTTCCCCTTATCTGGAGAATGTCCCTGGGCCTTATCTAAAAGCTGTCTCTGAAACCAGGTGCCTGATTCATCTTTAGCTTGACCCTTGGCACAGATTCCGACTGAGAAGACTTGTGCTAAGGAGCTCTGCTATAGGACCCTGCTGCCACATACTAAACCTTGTGATAGGAGCATGCTACTTAATGCAAATTAGGGTTTGTCCCAGGCCTCCCCAATCCTATATATTCCTTATACTCTGAAATAAAGTTGAGCTGATTCACTGAAATCGGTTTCCCAGAGTGCTGTCTCCGTTCATGCTCATGGACCACCAAAGCTTTCTGTCATCTCTTCTGCCTCTCCCCTCTCAACCTGGTGGCCAACAAACCCAGAGGGAAAAAGGACCCCCACATTTAATCAGTTTTCAACTTATTTTATGTTTTCTCTCTCTTACATTATATCCTGACCTCAGTCTCCCTCCCTCCAGACCTCCCAGTGCCCTGCCACCTCCCCTCTCCCCCAGATCCATTCCTCCATTTCCCTTCAGAAAAAAAAAAAAAACAGGCCTCCTAGAGATATAGTCACCGAACATAACCTAACAACTTACAATGAGACTAAGCACAGGTCTGGAGAGATGGTCCAGTGGTTAAGAGCACTGGCTGCTCTTGGAGAGGACCAAAGTTCAATTCCCAGCACCCACATAGTGGCTCACACTCACTCTAGTTCTAAGGGATTCAATGCCCTCTTCTGACCTCCACAAGCACCAATGGCAAATAGATGTACATGCAGACAAAATATCCATACACACACAAAATGAGTGAATGAGGACTAGGCACAAATGCTCATATCAAGTCTGGACAAGGCACCCTAGTAGGAGGAAAAGGATCCCAAGAGCAGACAAAAGAGTCAGAGATACTACTCCCACTGTTGAGAGTCCCACAAGAACACCAAGCTACACAACCATAAGTATATGCAGAAGACCTAGCTCAGACCCATACAGTACCCTTGTTTGTCACTTCAGTCTTTGTGAGCCCCTATGAACCCTGCTTAGTTGATTCTGTGTGCTGTGTTCTTGTGTCCTCAACTCCTATGACTACTGCAATCCTTCCTCCTCCTCTTCTGTGGGGTTCCCCAGCTCCACCTAATGTTTGGCTGTAGGTCTCTGCATCTGCTCCTATCAGCTGCTGGAGGAAGCCTCTCCAATGATGATTGGGCTAGGTACCTATCTATGAGTATAGCAGAGTATCATTAGGAATAATTTCATTTATATTTGTTTGTTTGATGTTGCCAGTCATTGTTTGGTTCTCTCCTGGGTCTCTGGGCCATCCAGCTTCTAGTTCCTAGCCATCCAGGCAGTGTCAGGCATGGGCTTCCTATCATGGCATGGGCCTCAAGTTGAACCAGTCAGTGGTTGGCTACTCCCACAGGTTCTGTGCCACCATTACCCCAGCACATCTCCAGGCAGGACAGATTGTAGGTCCAAGGTTTATGGCTGGGTTGATGTCCCAGTCCTGCCACTGGGAGCCTAGCCTGGTGTATTGGCTGGTTTTGTATGACACCTTGACACAAGCTAGAGTCATCAGAGAGGAAGGAGCCTCAGTTGAGGAAATACCTTGATGAGATCCGGCTGTAAGGCATTTTCTCATTTAGTGATCAGTGTGGGGGAAGGGGGTGCAGCCCATGATGGGTGGTGCCAACTTTGGGCAGATGATCCTGGGCCCTATAAGAAGGTGGACTGAACAAGTCATGGAAGCAAGCCAGTAATTAGCTCCCCTCCATGGCCTCTGTATCAGCTCCTGCCTCTGGGATTCCTGTCCTGACTTCCTTCAGTGATGAACAGCAATACTGAAGTGTAAGCCAAATAAACCCTTTCCTCCCCAACCTGCTTTTTGGTCATGGTGTTTTGTCGCAGCAATAGAAACCCTAACTAAGATACCTGGTCATAGAAGATGGCCAGTTCAGGCTCTGTATCCCCCATTACTAGGAGAGTTTGCTAAGGTCACTCTCATAGATTCCAGGGAGTTTCTACTGCACTGGGTTTCTACATCACCCCTCCCCCCCCCCCCGAATTCCACCCCCCCCAATTATCCCAGTACTCTCCCTTCATCCCTCCCTTCCCCCTACCTAATCTCCCTCCTGTTCCCATCCTCACCTGCCCCAAGTCCACCTGCAAAATCTTATTTCCTTTTCCCAGGAAGATCCATGTGTCCCTCCTTGAGCCCTCCTTGTTTCTTAGCCTCTCTGTATCAATGGATTGTAGCATTATTATCTTTACTTAACAGCTAATGTCCACTTATAAGTGAGCACATACCATGTTTGTCTTTCTGGGTCTGGGTTACCTCACTCAGGATAATTTTTTTCTAGTTCCATCTGTTTGCCTGCAAACATGTTATTGTTTTTAAGAGCTGAGTAATACTCCATTATGTAAATATACCACATTTTCTTTATCCATTCTTCAGTTGAGGGGCATCTAGGTTGTTTCTAGTTTCTAGCTATTATGAATAAAGCTGCAATGAACTTGGTTGAGCAAGTGTCCTTGTGGTAGGATGGAGCATCCTTTGGGTATATGCCCAAGAGTGGTATAGCTAGGTCTAGAGGTAGATTAATTCCCAATTTTCCAAGGAACCGCCATACTGATTTCCATAGTTGCTGTACAAGTGTGCATTCCCACCAGCAGTGGAGGAGTGTTCCCCTTGTTCCACGTTGTTGCCAGCAGGAGCTGTCACTTGTGTTTGGAGCTTAGCCATTTTGACTGGTGTAAAATAGAATCTCAAAGTAGTTTTGATTTGCATTTCCCCAATGGCTAAGGATATTGAACATTTCTTTAAGTATTTCTCAGACATTTGAGATTCCTCCATTGAAAATTCTCCATTTAGATCTGTATACCACTTTTTAATTGGATTATTTGGCTTGTTGATTTCTAGTTTAAGGTTTTATATATATATATTTTTTTGGGGTATTAGCCTTCTGTCAGATGTGGAGTTGGTGAAAATCTTTTCCCATTCTGAAAGCTGCTGTTTTGCCTTATTGAAGGTGTTCTTTGCCTTAGAGAAGCTTTTCAATTTCACAAGGCCCCATTTATTGATTGTTCTTAGTGCCTGTGCTATCACTGTTCTGTTCAGGAAGTGGTCTCCTGTGCCAGTGCGTTCAAGGTTGTTCCCCACTTTCTCTTCAGTGTGTCTGGTTTTATGTTGAGGTCTTTGATCCACTTGGACATAAGTTTTGTGCAGGGTGATAGATACAGATCAATCTGCATTCTTCTACTGCTGACATCCAATTGGACCAGCATAATTTGTTGAAGATGCTGTCTTTTTTCCATTGTGTATTTCTGGCTTCTTTATAAAAAATCAGGTGTCCACAGGTATGTGGATTTATGTGTGAGTCTTCGATTCAGTTCAATTCTGTTGATCAACCTATCTGTTTTTATGCCAATACTATAGTTTTTATTACTATAGCTCTTGTAGTACAGCTTGAAATTAAGGATGGTGATACCACCAGATGTTCTTTTATCATACAGGATTGTTTCAGCTATCTTGGTTTTTTTGTTTTTCCATATGAAGTTGAGTATTTCCTTGTAAGGTCTGTAAAGAATTATATTGGAATTTTGATGGGGATTGTGTTGAGTCTGTAGATTGCTTTTGGTAAGAGGGCCATTTTTGCTATGTTAATCCTACCAATCCATGAACATGGGAGATAGTTCCATCTTCTGCTTCTTCGATTTCTTTCTTCAAAGACTTGAAGTTTTTGTAATACAAGTCTTTCATTTGTATGGTTAGAGTTTCCCAAGATATTTTATATTGTTTGTGGCTGTTGTAAAGGGTGTTGTTTCCCTGATTTCTTTCTCAGCCCATTTGTCATTTGTGTATAGAAGGGCTACTGATTTTTTTTTTTTTTTTAGTTAATCTTGTATCCAGCCAAATTGCTCTGTAGGAGTTCCCTGGTAGAACTTTTGGGGTCACTTATGTATACTATCACATCATCTGCAAATAATGATACTTTTACTTCTTCCTTTCCAATTTGTATCCCATTGATCTCATTCAGTTGTCTTATTGCTCTAGCTAGACCTTCAAGTACTATATTGAATAGATATGGAGAGAGTAGATAGCCTTGTCTTGTTCCTGATTTTAGTGGAATCACTTTGAGTTTCTCTCCATTTAATTTGACGTTGGCTATAGGCTTGCTGTAAATTGCCCTTATTATGTTTAGTTGTATCCATTGTATCCCTGATTGCACCAAGTTTTTTTATGATTTGTTTTATTTTAATGTGTATTTTACTTGCATGTATGTCTTTTTATCACATTTGTGCCTGGTGCCTGTGGAGTCCAGAAGAGGGCATTGTATTCTCTGGAACTAGAATTACAGACAGTTGTGAGGTGCCATGTGAGTGCTGGAAATTGAACCCAGATCCTCTACAAGAGCAACAAGTGCGCTTAACTGCTGAGCCATCTCTCCAATCTCTTGGTTTGTTTCTTTTTTTCTTTCTTTTGGTTTTTCGAGACAGGGTTTCTCTGTGTAGCTTTACCTGTCCTGGAACTCATTCTATAGACCAGACTGGCCTCTAATTCATAGAGTTCTGTCTGCCTCTGCCTCCCGAGTGCTGGGATTAAGGCATGCACCACCAGTGCCTGGCTTCTCCAAGACATTTATCATAAAGGGATATTGGATTTTGTCAAAGACAAAGACAATCTTTCTTTCTTTCAGTTTATTTACATGGTGAATTACATTGGCTGATTTTTGTATGAATCATCCCTGCATCTCTGGGATGAAGCCTACTTGATCATGGTGGATGATCTTTTTTATGTGTTCTTGGATTCGGTTTGCAATTATTTTATTGAGTATTTTGAGTATTTTCACATCTATGTTCATGAGGGAAGTTGGTCTGTAATTTTTTTTGTTGGCCTACTTGATCATGGTGGATGATCTTTTTTATGTGTTCTTGGATTCGGTTTGCAATTATTTTATTGAGTATTTTGAGTATTTTCACATCTATGTTCATGAGGGAAGTTGGTCTGTAATTTTTTTTGTTGAATCTTTGTGTGGTCTGAGTATAAGGGTGACTGTGGCCTTATAAAATTATAAAATTTGGCAATATTCCTTGTAGTCGGAAGTTTTCCTGTGTCCGTCCCCCATTCCCCCGTCCCCCCTACAGTCCACACCTGAGGTCTGTCTGCCACTCGGAGCCAAGTAAACACACAGAGACTTATATTATTTACAGACTGTATGGCATATGTGTAGCTAGAGTTTTCCTGCCTGGCCCACAGTCAGGACAAATCTTTGTCACCCTCCAGTCCCACAGCCACTCAGACCCAACCAAGTAAACACAGAGACTTATATTGCTTACAAACTGTATGGCCATGGCAGGCTTCTTGTTATCTACTTCTTCTATCTTGAATTAACCCATTTCTATTAATCTATAAGTTGCCACGTGGCTCATGGCTTACCGGCATCTTCACATGCTGTTTGTCATCGCAGTAGCTGGCATTGTCTCTGACTCAGCCTTCCACTTCCCAGCTTTATTCTCCTCCTTGTCCCGCCTTTACTTCCTGCCTGGCCACTGGCCAATCAGGGATTTATTTATTGACCAATCAGCAACACACTTGACATACAGACCATCCCACAGCACATATGGGTCAGGCTTCTTATATCTTAACTTAACTCATTTCTATTAATCTATGTTTTGCCATGTGTTTCATGGCTTACCAATCTGCTGGCCTTCAGCCATGGCAGCAACTGGTGTCTCTCCCCTCCTTCTTCCTCTCTCTCTGCCTGGATTTCCCACCTGCCTCTAAGCTGCCTTGCCATAGGCCAAATAGCTTTATTTATCGACCAATCAGAGCAACACATATTCACAGCATACAGAAAGACATTCCCCAGCAGTTCCTTCTGTTTCTATTTTGTGGAATAATTTGAGGAGTATTGGCATTAGCTCTTGTTTGAAAGTCTGGTAGAATAATGCACTAAAACAGTCTGACCCTGGGCTTTTTTGGGGAGGAAGGGGGTTGGGAAACTTTTAATGACTGCTTCTATTTTCTTAGAGGTTTTAAGTCTATTTAAATTACTTATATGGGCCAACTCTTTGTTTCATTGGTTCTTTATATTGTTCTCTTTGTTTATATTTTATTGGTTTCAGCCCTCAGTTTCATTATTTTCTGCCATCTACTCCTCTTGGATGAGCTTGCTTCTTTTTGATCTAGAGCTTTCAGGTGTGCTGTTAGATTGCCGGTATGAGATCTCTCCAATTTCTTTATGCAGGCACTTAGTACTGTGGACTTTCCTTTTAGCACCACTTTCATTGTGTCTCATAAGTTTGAATATGCTATGTGTTTGCTTTCATTGAATTCTAGGAGGTCTTTAATTTCTTTCTTTATTTCTGTCTCAACCAGTAGTCATTCAGTACAGAATTGTGGAGCTGGGCGGTGGTGGCACCCGCCTTTAATCCCAGCACTCGGGAGGCAGGATCTCTGAGTTCGAGGCTAGCCTGGGCTACAGAGTGAGTTCCAGGAAAGGCACAAAGCTACACAAAGAAACCCTGTCTCAAAAAAAATAAAAGAAAGAAAGAGAATTGTTCAGTTTCCATGAGTTTATAGGCTTTCTGTTCTTTCTGTTGTTGAAATCCAGTTTTAATCCATGGTGGTCTGATAGGATGCAGGGGGTTATTTCAATTTTATTTTACCTGTTGAGACTTTCTTTGTGACCAAGCATGTGGTCAGTTTTCAAGAATGTTCCACGAGGTGCTGAGAAGAAGGTATATTCTTTTGTGTTTGTAGGGGTGGGGGGAGTTTTGTTCTGTAGATACCCCTTAGGTCCATTTGGTTCACAACATCTGTGAGCTCCAGTATCTGTTTAGTTTCTGTCTGGATGACCTGTCCATTAGTGAGAGTAGGGTATTAAAGTCTCCCACTATCGGTGTGTGAGGGTGGGTGTGTGATTTAAGTTTTAGTAGTGTTTCCTTACAAACATGGGTACCCTTGTGTTTGGGGCAAAGATATTAGGAATTGAAAGATCATCTTAGTGGATCTTTCCTTTGATGAGTATGAAGTGTCCTTCCCTGTCGCTTTTGATTAGGTTTGGTTTGAAGTCTATTTTGTTGGATATTAGAATGGCTACAGCAGCATGTTTCTTAGGTCCATTTTTCCAACCCTTTACTCTGAGGTAATGTCTATCTTTGATGTAGAGGTGTGTTTCTTGTGTACAGCAGAAGGATGGATGCTGTTTTTGCATCCATTCTATTAGTCTGTATGTATCTTTTTATTGGGGAATTGAGACCCTTGATATTGAGAGATATCAATGACCAATGATTTCTAATTCCTTTATTTTGTTGTTGTTGTTGTTGTTGGTGGTGGTGGTGGTGGTGGTGGTGGTGGTGGTGGTGGTGTGTTTTTCCCTTTTATTTTTGCTTGTGTGAGACTATTTCCTGTGTTTCCGTGGATGTAATTAACCTCCTTGGGTTGGAGTTTTCCTTCTAGTACCTTCTTTAGGGCTGGAGTTGTGGATTGTTTAAATTTGACTTTATCGTGGAATATTTTGTTTTATTCGTCTATGGTGATTGAAGGTTTTACTGGGTCTAGTAGTCTGGGTTGGCATCTATGGTCTCTTAAAGTCTGCAGGACATCTGTCCAGGCCCTTCTGACTTTTAGAGTCTCCATTTAGAAGTTGGGTGTGAGTCTAATAGGTCTGCCTTTATATGTTACTTGACCTTTTCCCCTTGCAGCTTTTAATATTCTTTCTTCTGTATGTTTAGTGTTTTGTTTATTTTGTGGCTAGGAGACTTTCTTTTCTGGTCCAATCTATTTGGTGTTCTGTAAGCTTCTTGTACTTTTATAGGCATGTCCTTCTTTAGGTTAGTTAGTCAAGTTTTCTATGATTTTGTTGAAAATATTTTCTAGGTCTTTGAGCTGGGATTCTTCTTCTATTCCTATTATTATTCTTGGGGGGGGGGGTTCTCTTTTTTTTTTTTTTTTTTTTTTTTCCAAGACAGGGTTTCACAGTGTAGCCTTGGCTGTCCTGGAACTCAACTCTGTAGACCAGTCTGGCCTCAAATTTACAGAGATCTGCCTCCTGAGTGCTGGGATTAAAGGTGTGAGCCACCACCACCTGGCATATTCTTATTATCGTTAGATTTGGTCTTTTCATAGTGTCCCAGATTTCCTAGATGTTTTGTGTCAGAAAGTTTTTAGATTTAACATTTTCTGTGACCGATGTACCTCTCTCTTCTATCATATCTTTTTTTTTTTTTTTTTTTTTGGTTTTTCGAGACAGGGTTTCTCTGTGTAGTTTTGTGCCTTTCCTGGAACTCACTTGGTAGCCCAGGCTGGCCTCGAACTTACAGAGATCCGCCTGGCTCTGCCTCCCGAGTGCTGGGATTAAAGGTGTGCGCCACCACCGCCCGGCTTCTATCATATCTTTAAGGCCTAAGATTCTCTCTTCCATCTCATATTCTGTGGGTGATACTTGCGTATATAGTTCCTGTTCACTTACCTAGTTTTTTCATTTCCAGGATTCCCTTGGGTTTTTTTTTTTTCTTTATTGCTTCTATTTCATTTACAGGTCTTGAACAGTTTTATTCATTTCCTTCAACTGTTTGTCTTTTCTTGGCTTTCTTTAAGGGATTTATTCATTTCCTCTGGTTTTTTTGTTTGTTTAGTTTTTCCTGGATTTCTTTAAGGGATTTATTCATTTCCTCTTTAAGGACCTCTATCGTCTTCATATATTAGGTTTGAAGGTGGTTTTCTTGTGCTTCAGCTGTGTTGAGATACTTAGGACTTGCTATGGTAGGATAGCTGGCTCTGGTGGAGACATGCTGCCCCGGCTGTTGTTGATTGTGTTCTTTCACTGGCATCTAGGCATCTGGGTTTGGGCTAATTAGAGGTCTCGTGTAGACTTCTGGGTTTGTCTTCGTTGGATGGATGTTTTTTTCCTTGGTTTCTGTTTCCTCTCTGGTCTTCTGGCTGGAGTGACCTGTGGTTGAGTAGATGGTCTCTACTCAAGTTGAGGCTGGAGTTCTGGCAGCCAGTGTGGCCTCTGGTCCAGCTGGAGGTCCACCGCAGGGCTTGGGGGCTGAGGTATGGTGATGGAGAGGGCAAGAGTGGGTGATTAGGTGTAGGCTAGGAGGACGCTGAGTGGGGACAGTGCTGGGTCTGGTGGGCTACCTGTGGTTTTGGTGGCCTGCATGTCCACTGGTCCGGCAGGGTGCCTCCATTGGAGTTGGGGGCCAGGATGAGGGGAAGGTGGGTGGAGGTGGGCTGGGCAAGCACTGAGAAAGTGGGGGCAGTCCACAGGTAACCAGCCTACCCAGGGTTCTGGGCCTGTGTGGCCTCTAATGGAACAAGGGCTTCCACCAGAATTGTGAGCCGGGATATAGTGATGAGGGGAGGAGGGGTGGGTGGGGGTAGGCTGGCAGAGCACTGAAGGAGTATTGATGTATGCAGGCTGGGGTCTTACCTGGGGTCCCGGGTGTCGATGTGGAATCTCGTGGAACATGGGGCTTCCTCCAGAGTTGTAGGCCAGGATTGTGATGGGGGAGGGGGTTGGTTGGTTAGTTGGGAGTGTTAGCCATCTGATCTGCAGGTGGGAGCCTACCTGGGGTTCTGGGTATCAGCATGGCCTCCAGTAAAGCAGGGGACTCCAGTTATCAATTTCAATTAGCCTATCAGGTTTGTTTTTCTTTATGATTTTTGCCTGTTGGTCTATTTGAGAAATTCTCTCCATGTATCATCGTCAAGAAATTTTTAACTCGGGCCTGATTGATAAGCACTAACAATTTAGAGAGAATACAGGAGACAGATGACTATGACAAAAATCCCAGGCAGAAACTAAGACAAACAACTTTTTCTTTGTGTCTGTCACTCTCTCTCTCTCTTTTAATGTGTGTATATGGCTCTCTGGAAAAATTCCAGGCTTCTGATACTGTCTGACTGAGAGCATGTCATGGAATGTCCTTTGTCCTCAGTTTCTCATCTCCATGAGACTGATACTGTCTGCAGTCTATATATTTTCCTAGGTTTAAAAAGAATCACTTTTAAAAAATAATTTTAAGTGTACAGAAAAAAATGCAGAAGAATAAAGAGCTGCTTTTGTATCATTCTCTGAGCTGTCTGGAACTTTGGTAGGACACTGCTGACTCCACTGTACACCTAACCTGGGGTCCCCAGTTTTCCCCTCCTGTTCCTTTGATTCTAAAACTCCATGCTACACTTAATTGCTATCCTCTGAATCACCTCCAGTCTGTGACACTTGTGAAGGGCTGGCCAGTCACTTTAAAGACACTTCTCCACGTGAGTCTGTCTCACATTTTCTCCCATGCTTCCTAAAGTTAGGCGCTTTGGAAGGATGCTGCAGAAGTCCTTTGCAGCGCATCCTGTTGGGGCTGCCTTGACTCAGTACTGACTGGTGATATTGACCTGATATCTGAGCACCTCACATTGCCAACTTCCTCCTTCTTTCCTTGATTCTCTAAGCTGTGACCAGTTCCTGGTCAGGACTGGGGTTAGTTAGAAGAGAGTCCTACTGGCAGCCTTCCAGATATCTTCCAGAGCACAATGTCTTGGCTCTTTAGGAAACTTAATTAGGTGCCAAAAGAAAAAGGTTGGAGTTATCTCAATCCTGTTCTGCTTGGGGCCTGCAACAGAAAGCTAAGTATAGTAAAGGTTTTGAGTTGGCCACATGCTGAGGGACTTGTGCAGAGTACAAGGTCACAGTTCTTTCCCAGAATCTTTTTTAACCCTTTTATTGATGCATTGTATATTCACCAAGTTATATAATCATCACAACCAATTTTAGAACATTTTCAATGACCTAAAAAGAAGCCCTTGCCCATCACACTCTACTTCCCCCAAATCCTCCAACCCTAGGCAACCTCTAATCTACTTTCTGTCTCCAGACTTGTCTGTTCTGGACATTTCCTATAAATAGAATCTTAGTATGTAATCTTTTGGAATTGGCTTCTTTGACTCAGCATATCTTTAAAGTTCATCCATTCTGTAACCTGTTCCTCTTTGATTGCTGAGTAATGCTTCATTTTGTTTATCCCCACATAGACCTTTGGACTGCTTCTACCTTTTGACTATGGTAGATAGCTGCACTGCCATAAAATGCAGCTTCTGTGGGACACAGGTTTCCATTGCTCTTGGGTGGAGTTATTGGAGCAGATTGCTGGGCTGCCTGATAACTTATGAGGGCCTGCCAACCTGTTGTACACAGTGACAACATCATTTCACGTTTCCACCAGCAATGCAGAAGAGTTTCTGTTCCTCCTCACCTTTACTAACCATTTTCTTCCCTTTTTACCTTAGCCCTCCAGGTGGGGATGAAATAGTATCTCATTTTGAACTTTATCTGCATTCCCTGCTAGCTAAGGTGTTAAATAACCCAGTTCATGTGCAGGCACTGCCCTTGGGTCTGCAGGCCCTTCTGAAGTGTTCCATTTGTATTCAGCATGAGTGTCCCTTGTGCCTAGAAATAGTCAGACCTGGCTGTTATCCCCTAAGACCTAGGGACTGCAGAAACACTGGGTCCTTGGCTTCCTTTTCCGGAGCCTAAATAGAAGTGTGGGTGCTGGGGACCAGGGTCTTGTTTCTACAAATGAGCAGGCAGGCTTCAGCATCACCTTGTTCCTCTTCCTCCCCAGGAGGTCCAGATGGTTCCTGTGACTCCAGCTTCGGAAGTGGCATCAGCGTCTTCACCTCAGCCAGGTAAGTGGTTTGTGAAAAGCCAGTGGTCTAGAGCTTTCTGGGTGCAAGAGACTGCAGCAGAGACCCAAGGAAAACTGTCTGACGCCACTGTTTGGGGAGTACCTGGTACACAAAGGAGGAAATCTGAAGGATTCCATGGAAAGCTTCTCCACCCAGTTCCTCTGGCCTTTGGGAAAGATTGGGAGCTGCTGGGGTCAGTCAATATACGTTCTAAAAGCCCAGCCGTGTGTAGGGATAGCTGTGAGGCTGCAGGTGCCTTCACCCAGAGCCCTTTCTTTATCCAAGGCGAGGCTGACTCTGGGCAGGGGAAGCATGGAAGACAGGAAGGGCCCAGCAATCAGAATCGTGACCATGGTAGATCTAGGTGCAGGCAGGAGAACTTTCTTCTGCCTTCTCTCTCAGGATGGCGGTCATAGCACAGGCTTCCACAGGGGGGCAGTGCAGGCCTAGGAGCAAAGTCATCCCCTGCCTTTCCAAAGCAACCTGTCTGGGCTGAGTCTGCTGACCTACCTGCTGAAGCTGTGTGGGTGGTAATTCCCCTATAGTGGATTTCCTCTAAACTTGACATTGAACCTGAGTCTGAGGAGCCAGTCGTTTCTGAGGAGAAAATTCCCACTTCACTTTAGGAGGCTCTTTTCAGATCCTCTGGATCTCCCTTCTATATCGTGCTTAATGTATTGCTATCCCTAAAGACCCAAGGATCATTTCTAAGCTCACAGATATTAAATTCAGTAACTGTGCACCGCAGTGCTGCCTCCCCCAGTGAGCAACAGGAGAGTAAGTGCCAGTCACCCACTCACTTTCACTTGCTTGTCATACATTTCTAGAGCACCTGCCTGGGCTCATCCCCACAGGTTCTGAGGGAGAGTCAGATCATAAATGTGGCCCTGACTGTGGCACACTCTATGGGAGACAACAAAGTAGCCGTCAAGTTTCCAGGAGACTGCAGAACTGTAGAGGAGGCTGGTTGCACCGCCGAGGACTAGGGATCCTGCAGCCAGGCTCGGTGCTCACCTGATGTCAGACCATTGAGATTTTGCTGGTGTCTAGTCCACGGTTGGCAGCCTCATTGTATCTACTTTAGGGATAGAAAGGGTTGGGAAAGGGTGGTTTCATACAGAATGGACTGGGGAGAGGGTCAGGGTGGCTGGAGAGAAGGGATTGCACTCTAACTGAGGAGCTGGCAGGGTGGGGGGTGTGTTTGAACGGTAGGCTTGGCAGCTTTGCTGATGGACAAGATGGAATAAATGAGAGGAACGGAGGGGTAACCTCTAGATACTTAGCTAAAACTAAACCCAGCGTGCCCTGGCACATTCCTGAGCTGGACTGAAGAGAAGAACAGGTGTGACTGGCACTCTAGACGTGGCCCCAGGGGGTGCTAGGCATCCTCAGAGGGGAGGCCAGCATGGACACTAGGTTTTGGAACTCAGGTATGGGCAGAGGGGCAGGGGATATGTGAATCCTCTGGAGGTTTCCACTCTAGACATGGAGGCTTTGGAAGCCAATAGCATATGTAGGAGTGGCAAGGTCAGTGAGGGGATTTATGTGCTGCCACTTAAAAAGACTGGACACTGGACACTGTACTCCGGGCTACAGAGACTGTCAAGCTTCAGAGAGTGACAGTGGGATAAGGAGGAAGCAGAGACCGTGCGTGACTGATGGACTACAGAGGTGGCATGACCTCCTACCACCTCATCTGTCATTTGGAAACTTAGGCTCTTCTGGGTGGACCTACAGAGACTTCAGTTCCTGTGTTCCAGCTAGCTGGAACCAGGTTTAGTTTATACCTGTCACTCAGAAGCCAGCGCTGAATCCAACGTTTTGAAAACACAGACAGGAAACAAAACACAAGAAGATTCCTGCAAGCTGCACTGGGGCAGGAAGACCGTCTTGTGGTAGCATCACAGCCTGCAGCCTGTGCTAGGAAGGATGCAGCCACAGAGCTGTGAGAACAGGCTAGATGCTCAAACCTCTGGCTGCTCCCTCCAGAGCCACTGAGCGTGCACAGATGGCATCATTCAGGGTGGCACAAAGTACCCTGCCCTCTCATCTTGTAGATGCTTTGCTTACCCAGAGCACTACCCAAATGGTCAGCTAAGAACAGTGGCTAGAAGGAAGACTTCCTGGTCATTAGCCTCTTAGAGATCACCAGTCCTTAAGAGAGTCTAACGAAGCTGTGGACCCTTCTCCTAGGAAAAACACAGCCATATAAAATCCCAAATCCATTAGCTGGTCAGGGATCAGACTGGGTACAGGGAGTCCAAAGCATTGAGAGACCACAGATGCCTTCCTCTCCCAGTCTGGAGCCCAGGCTTAGCCACCAAAAGAGTCACTCAATAAATACGTGACATCTCTGAGTGGGTAGACAGTCAAGGAGCACCAGTCCCAGGGGTCTGAACTCCTCTACCCTCCACAGGGAGAGTTGAAAACAGGCCTCCTCGAGAGGTGGAAAGAAAAGACAGCAGAATGGAGGAAGCATGGTGGAGAGCAGGACAGCAGCAGAGGGAGGGTTTCTCCACTCCTGCCTTTCTGCACACCAGGTGCATCCCTTCCTCTGGAGAGAAAGGGGCCCAGTTCACATCCTGCCTGCCATGTGTAAACTGGAGGGGGGTGACAGCATTGACCCCAGAGAGGAACGGGATGTAAGTGAGTAAGGTGTGTGAGAAGCCTGGAACAGTGCCTGGCAGACAACAAGTGTGTACTTGGTCACACTTAACCTCAGTGGTCATCACAAGCCCCTCCTCAGCCCCATCATCAAAATGAGGAGAAAGGACAGAGGTTAAGTCTTACTGGAAGCACCCGGCTAATGAGTGATGAGGTGAAAATCCAAGCTAGCCTGTCTGGCTCCAGAGCACCAGCATTTGCTTGATGAATTGTTGTTCAAGAGTTATAGAAGGTTGCACATTGGCTTCTCTGATGCATTTGGCAGGTTTTTGGACAGGTGTATAGACTTCCCCCTGGCAGCTAGGGCCTTGCCAAATGCCGTGCTGTCATCGGTGACCATTCAGAACTGTTCTCCTGGCGTGGTTGGCTGCCCTGTACCACATCCAGAAGAAAAGTCTAGAAGTCGGTGCTGCCCAACTTTAAGAGATTGCTGACTGAAAAAGTGTGTAATGACCTAGTGTTTTTAGAAAGGCAATGTTGAATTCATAAGCTCTCTTTAGAGTTGCCTTTCCTTCAATTTGATTGCAGCTATAATATGAGTAGAATAGAAAGTTAAATACTACAAAGTACAGTTGTCCCCCAGAGAACCGCTGACTAAGTGGTGGTGTTTTGGTGGCATCAGAAGCATGGTTGGGCAGGTTTGTGCTTGAAGCTGCAGCAGTACCGTGCTGCATTGTAATGCATGTACATGTGAGACTCGTTAGGAGATGCTTTACCCGCCCCCCCAAAAAAAAAAATGCTTGCTGAGGACACCTTGAAATAACTCAGAAGCTCTCAGGAGTGACTTGTCTAGACATTTTGGAACCATTATAGAAATGTATTTTAAACCTCCTGTGAGCGCTATCCTGTTCATGATGGGTTAGCCAGAGCAGAGGATGCTGCATCTCAGACTTGGCCTAGTAGAGGAAAGCTGATCACTTTGTGTAAGCACACCCCACCCCCAGGAAGGCCCCACAGCCCCTGCTCCCTACAAGAACAGGCAGAGCTCAGCAGCCAGCACCACCCAGGAGAGCAGCTGAGAACTGCCTGCTCAAGGGCAGATGGGATCCTGACCCTCCTTTGCCAGGCACTAAGATAGATGTGCAGCTGCTTCCCGTGACCTTCACCTTGAGCTAGCCAAGGGAAGAGAACCCCAAAGGATGTCTTCAGCTAAGGGAATGAGTTCTCAGCCCTTGACCTCTTGGCTTTGGTGCATCTCACACTGCCTCTGGACCCAGGTTTGCTCCTCTGTGCATTCGCAGATTGGGTGCATGAACCTTCAGGTCCCTTCCATGACCTCATGGTTGTTGTTGAGGCTTACACCTTGCCGAGGGGCGTGTGGGGGAAACAGCATTGAAGAGTGTCAACATGCACATTGCTACCAGCTTCCTTCCTGTGTTGTGTGGGCTTGACACAGCACCACCTGAAGGAGCTATTGGGGGCTGATTCCACCGAAATGTAGCAGTAGTCCTCAGACACAGGGCCCCCGGACAGCATCCTGAACACCCAGTTACCTGCTGAAAAAAGGACCCACTGCAGACCCTAGAGAACAGCACTATCAAAGTATGGCTGAGAAGGAGGCAGCTACCCTTGAATACCCACCTGCATTGTTGAGGCCTTAGACTGTGGCAGGCTTCTACTTCACCACTAAAACAGAGCTGTTCTAGCCACAACAACTGTAGCCCAGAGAGCCAAGCCTCGGGCATCACTTCGTAAGGAGCTCTACAAAATCAGCCCAGGATTCGGCAAAGGAAGACCTGGATGTGAGACAGGAAGCTCTGACCATCGGCAGAGAGAGATGGAGTGTGAAGAAATCACAAGAGCCAGTGTGGATTGCTGTGCTGGCTGCCGAGCCCCCTGACCTGGGATGTGCTGCTGATGGAAAATGCATGCTAGATTTTCAAAGCCTAGGACTCAAGGAGGGTGTAGAGCACCTCAGTAGTGATATTTATGTTCTTATTGAGTGTATGTTGATATGCTAATGTCTTGGCTTAGTTAAAACATGAAAGCTAATTTTGACTTAGAAACTAGAGAACGTAGAAGGCCATCTGTGGCACAACTGTGTTTCTGTTGGACAGAGAACAGGATAGAGTGATAAAGGGCTTGGCTGGCCACCGTTTCTGCCACTCTGGCCCAGCCTATCTTTTGTTGCCAAAACCTTGACAGTTTGAAATGCTCAAAAACCATATCAGCAACGCCTAGCCAGTGACTCCTGGGAAAGCGCAGTGGCTGCCTCCTCTGTGCAAAGGCTCTGTTCTGAGTTCTGTCTCTGTGTCACATACTGAGATCATGTAGTCCCACTCTCAACCCTGAAACAGGCCCCAGGGGACCACCAAAGTGTATTAAACAGCAATTCTGCTGCCTAGTGGTTATAGAGACACACCCCTTAGGAGTCACAACACATGAGCTTCAGAATCTGCAGGCTCATGAGGAATGCACAGCCATCAAGTTCCTGGTGCAGATGAATAATTGAACAGCCTGGAAAGGCCAAGAAAGACAGTTCTGTATAGGTGGACAGTGGAACCACCTGGCCCCAGAATGCAGAAATTGCAGCCTGCTCTGTCATCACTTGGGGAAATGCAGTGTGATGGTAGAGGAGGAGCCCCTCCAACTCCTACAGTTTCCTTCCTGTGCTGTCCCACCTTGAAAACCCAGCCTCATCAGATCTGGTAGCCCTTAATCAGGAGACAGAAGCAGGTGGATCTCTGAGTTTGAGGCCAGCCAGTTTGAGCAGAGCTTCTCAGTCTCTGAGTATCACTTGGCCTTCACCAGGTTGCTTACTGTGCCCTTTCTGTTAGTGGAGACCAGAGAGCTTCAGTGTGTGGGAGCTCCAGGCCTAACTTGAACTACAGCACTGTCTGAACAGTCTTGTATTCTCTCAGGCAGGCCCCCACCTCATACCCAGTTCCAAAGAAGTTTTTACTTCAAAGGCGACCCTTCTGCTTCTCTCTAGGGCACATCTTGTGTCAGGAACAAGGGTGGCAAGGTGACAGAGCAGTCCTCATCCTCACTTGACTGTTGGTCTTCACCTGCCCATGAAGGATGCCCAGAGTGTTTGAGGGACCTGTCCTTGTGCTGTTGGACTTGTTAGTTTGATTTCATCAGCAGAGGACTGGCTTGGTGCCCTGAGGATGCTAAACATCCAGGATGTTCAGATCAGAGGTCCAGTGTAGGCTAGCTCTGCCTGTGAGAGTCTGGTGCTGGGTAGAGGAAGGGGAAGTGACTAGGAGTCCAGCAGAATGGCCTTCTCCCCACATGGGGACAGCATAGCTGCACCCAAACTGTGTTCCTTCATAAAGGGCAGAAGGGAGCAGAGAAGCAAGCCCTCCTTGGAGCCACTGGGCTGAACCAAATGAGTGCCATCTGCTTAGCTGCCTGCCAGTCCCAGGACAGTGGGGTGGAAGTGTGATTCTAAGTGTGCAGACCCAGGGGCACTGCAGCTCGTGGGGGAGAGAATGACTCAAGGTTTCATTTTGGTCTTGCCCACAGCACTGACAGAGCTCCAGTGACCCTGCACCTGGATGGGATTGTGCAAGTCCTGAACTGCCACCTCAGTGACACAGCCATTGGGATGATGACCAGGATTGCCGTTCTCAAGTGGCTCTACCATCTCTACATCAAAACTCCCCGCAAGGTGAGCTTGGACCTAGCTCCTCAGAAGGCCAGTGGTCATCTAAAGGTCCACCTTGGGCTTTCAGGGCCTGCCCACACTCAGTGTTGGGGGTATGGCCATCTACAGAAAGCCTGGCAAACAGAAGAGTGGCAGGTGCTTGTGAGATGCTGTGGGCCAGGGAAGGGGCAGGGGGAGTAACAGACCTGTAGCATGTTGTCTGCACTGAGCCCAGTCTCGGGAGCAGGGAGCTCACAGGCACCCCCTTCTCTGCTTTCCAGATGTTCCGGCACACAGACAGCCTCTTTCCTATCCTACTTCAGACATTATCCGATGAATCCGATGAGGTAGGTCCCCAAGCCCAGCCTTCTTTCTGAAACACCAGTTACCCAGCTTTCCTTTTAGTGAGCTGGAGGGCTCTTCATAGCTTAGATATGCTCGTCTGGTTGATGTTGTGTTCTTAAACCAAAACTGCATTTAGCATTCCAAGGAAGGGTACTTCTTCTGAGGGTCATTCTGGAACACCTGGGACAGGACATGAGTTTATAGCTCTACCTGAGTTTTCCCTGGAAGATAGTTGTGAGTGTGGCTTTGAGGTCAGCCTGCCTGAGAACAAGGTATGGCCCTGCCTTGCTGCCCGAACTCCTCTGCCTCAGTTTCCTCTTCTGTCTGATGAGGATAGCAGTAGTACATGTGTTTTGCGTTGAAACAGATGTGTGTAAAGGGATATGTGGTTGTATTCTTTCAGCTGCATACCAGTTGGGCCACCAACTTAAAACTGGTCCCAAAGCCTTGCTTTATTGGGGAAAAGGACAGGGTGCCCTGGATGGGGACAGGGCATTCCAACTCACCATTACTCTGCCTTCATTGTTGGCATCATTTGCCCTAGAGTTCGGGCAGGGGTTCTTTTCAGGGCTCCTCTGCCTCTTAGCCAAGGGGCAGGGCATCCCTATTTTCAAGGACACAGATCCTCCATCATCCAGATGGGCCCTTCTGGCTGTGTATTAGATGCTGGTGGTCTAAGCTGTGATGTGGCCTCTCGCTTGTCTGGGCTCTCAGTCACTGTGAGGGATGGGTAGAGCCTTGTCTCCACATAGCAGTAGGCATATGACTTGCGCAATAGGGTCATGGGAGAGGACGGGATTGGGGTTGGGAGAAAAGGACATAGTTCAGTTTCCTTGGAATGATGCAGCTTGGTCTTCCCTGGACTGGAATGAGGCTCACTTAGGGTCCTAGCAACTGTCCTGCAACCTGAATTTGCTTTCTTGAGCCTGGGCTGATGAGAAAAGCCAGCAGGCAGGTATCACCCTCCTGGTCCTCTCAGGTTCTCTCCATTTCCAGAAAAGTCCCAAATAGATGATGTGTGCCCACCCTTGGCCCCTCCTGCCCACGTACACCCTCCTCTCTCCCCACCCCTTCCCCTTGCAGTTTGAGAGCCAGGTGGATGTGTGGCCCAGTTCTCCTGTGAGCCGAGTGACTCCTCAAGAGGTTCAGAGCAGAAAGAAAGGGAGAACTCTGCTGATTGCCTCTTTCCGTGGGCCTTCACTGGGAGCAGCTGAGCTTTCAGTCCTTTAAACTGAGTTGTTTAATCCCATCCAGCCGCCTTTGCTTGGAATTGGCTTTTGTGTGTGCGTGTGTTTAGTGGGAGGTAGGAGATACAGTCCATTAAACTGCTCTGTTCAGGTTGCGGCTGTGGAAACTCGATTTGCTGAAGTGCCAAATGTTGTCAGGGCTTTGGGGCACATCTTGTGGGCCTCGTGAGGAGAGGATTAAAGCTGATCTTGGGGACAGTTTTTTGCAGGGAGGTACTATGAGAGAATGGCCTCTCTTTCCTGCCTTTCTAAAGGGATCTGGGGACCTTGATAATCACTGGTGAGTCAGGTTTGTGCCCTACTCTCGTTCTTCACCAGGGTGCCATTCCTGCCGGGTCTCTTTGACCTTGAGGACACACTGTGGACTCGGCAGTAGGAGTCCTTTCCTCCTGGGTCCTCGGTAGGAGATACAGGACAGGTACCATGGTAGGTTTTTCCAAATTTTCCAGGCACTGCTCTGATCTCCCTGGAGCTGCCTGGGGTTCACAGACCATGCTGGACTCTGGTTGTAGACGTTAGAGAACCTCAGAGCAGTTCTGGGGGAGGAGGTAGCTCTGTTATTTCCATTTTGCAGTACACACACACACACACACACACACACACACACACACACACACAAAAAAAAAAAAAAAAAAAACCTAAGACTTTAACTTGCCCACAACTAAGAGCTGCTGGAGCCTAAACTCAAAACCAGATCTGTTTGAAGCAAAGCTCCATCCCTTTACCTGTGTGACTACCATGCTGTGTCCCATCAAGTACAGAACCACCTGGGGAGGTGGGCACTTGGGTTTCCTCCTGATTTCTCCAGAAGAATCACAGCCCTGTTCCCCCTTGTTCCGTGCAGATTCTCAGTTCAGTATGGAATGTTTTATATTTTGAAAAGGCCCTAAATCCTTTGTCTTCTTTGCTTATTGATTTGAGGAAGCTCTTTGTATATTTAAGGCATCTACTTGTCACCTCTGTTGAAAATGTTTTTCTCTCTCAGTAATACTGTGATAAACCCTCTGGTTTACACTATGTTCCTCAGTC
Source organism: Peromyscus eremicus (assembly GCF_949786415.1). Taxonomy (NCBI): domain Eukaryota; kingdom Metazoa; phylum Chordata; class Mammalia; order Rodentia; family Cricetidae; genus Peromyscus; species Peromyscus eremicus. Next base: position 97,459,217 of record NC_081420.1, on the reverse strand, counting down.
TGGTTTAGAGCCACTAATCCCAGGAGACAGCATGTACCCAGGTGTTGATGATGCAAGAGCCAGGCATGGGGAAGACAGAGCTCAGAGACCTAGCTCATCCCCACCCACTGTATTCTGCAGTTCTCTTAGCCTGTGGCCTCACTAGAGTGTCTTGACTGCCATTGTTCTTCAGTTCTGCCAGAGTGACAGATTGGTAGGCCATACCCTTCTGGCATGCATTGTCTAGTCTTCCTTTCTTCAGGATAAGTGGCTGTTTCCTCCCTACCGCCTGTTCCTTGTAGACATTATCGGAATCCTTTTTGTCAGAAACAGTTTGCAGGTGTCAAATTAATATTCTTGGCACTGAAGTAGAAATCCTCCCGTTAGCTACAGATCCAATTACTTGTTATGAGGAATGTGACCCTGATTTCCCCAACATGGAATGCAGTGCACATGTTCAGAGCTTTCTGGTGGACCTCCATGCTAGGGTCCGCCGCTTCCCCTTCCCAGAAGGTGCCAGGTGACAGCTGCTGGTTCCCTGAGAAAACTCACCCTGAAAACAGGGTCCTCTCTGCCTTCCTGATAGCTGGGCCCAGAGGCTTCAGGTGACCCTTGCTTCCCATACGTAGGGGGTTCCCAGCCTACATTTAGAATTCTCATGGGAGAGGGGTGGCACTCAGTCTCAGAAGAGACCTGGAAGGACCATGTGTCCCCTCTGAGTGAATGTGGACAGCCTGAACAGTTGGCTTCCAGTCACAGGGCAGAATCCTACCTCTGGGCTATCCTTGGTGGTGGCCTTGCATAAGGAATTTAACCTACCTGAGCCATGAAATGAGGCTAACAAAATCCACACCTTTTAGTTCTGCCTTTTAGACAGAACACAGAGACACAGCACTCACAGACTCTGCCCACCACAGTCACCTTCCTGTCCTCCCAGGTTCACCTATTGAGAAATTGGCTTTTTCAAAACATTGAATTCCCCTGCCTTGGGAGCAAGGCTCATATCCAGTAAGTCATCTTGTCCTTCAGTAACACCTCAGGGTTTGTATGAGGATTGTATTCATAGTGAAGGTAACACAACATTTTTATTCTGTTATGATCTAGAATGGCATCCCTTTCTGGTAATGTTCACTTCCTGGGTGACAATGCAGCTTGGTGGCTAGGGACACAAGCCTTAGGATCAGGCAGTCCAGTCCAATCCTGGTTCTGCCACCTAATGGTTGGCTAGCCTGTTCCCATAAAGGAAAAATAACAAAGGCACCTCCCTCCCTCCAGGTGTGTTGGAAGGGTTAAATGAACTCGTGAGCATCAGATGCTAAGCCCAGGACCCAGAATGCAACATGGCCCTGTGGTAAACAGAGGTTCCTTAGACTCTGGAGATCTGGATTTCTGTAGAAGACCGCAGCAAGATGAGCCCCATGTCTCCTCACAGCCTTCTCCCCTCAGTTTCTCCAGCCAGTACCTAATCACAGGGTGCCCTTGTATCTGTCTTCCTCCTGCCTGTGGGCCAAAGAGCAGGCTAAGGAACCTGTGTTCTGATAGAAAGCCAGGCATGGGTAATGGGGAAGCAAAGAGCATCCCTTCATGTCCTTCCTCTCCTCCCTCAGCCTCCCCAGCAGCCTTGGGTTGGAGCTGGCATTCAGTGCCAGCCTCACTTCTTAGAACCCTGTCATCAGCATGTTTCACAGTGTCTGAAACATTGCTCCTCATACTAGCTGAGGAAGGCCTCTAGCTGGCTGCCTCAGGTCCAGGGAGAAAAAGGACATCATTGGCAGAGACTCATTAGGACCTCAGCAGCCATAGCCTCTCTCTCAGAAGCAAGTTCTCTGAGACCAGTAAGTAGACCCTGCTGGGTCCCACCTTACTGTAGACCTGTCCTCTCAGTATGGCTTGTTTGGCATACCCTGCCTCAGCAGCTCAGGTCCCAGAAGAGATTACCAACCCAGGAGAAGCTCCTTGCTTTTCCCCTCTCTTAACTTCAAAGTCACTGTCAAGAGAAGCTGCTGACAAGAGCGGTAGCCTGATGTGAGGGATGCAAAAGCAGCAAAGAGAATGAGAACCACCCTTCCAGCCAGTGTGTCCTGTAGCATCCCGGAGCATTGCTCACAGCTGTGGTAGTCGTGGGCCTTTGATGCACCCATGGGGTAGGTCTAAGGGATAACTTAGGGTACTTGAGAGAGTCCCCTGCAAGGACAGTGATGATCCCTGATCTAAAACAGACCACTCCCTGTCCTGTCCTCAGCTGATGGGATGTATCGGAAGTACCCAGACCTCTGAGCACCCCTGTCTAGACTGAGCCCTAAGGAAAGCAGACTTGGGCATCCTTGAGCTGCTGGCTGTCTTCACTGGTGTACCTCTCTGCCTATACTGCTAGTCTCCAATTCTGGGCCTCTTGGTCCCTCACCAATAGGACGGCCCCCAGGGATGAGCCTGCTAGGCCCTGGACCTCATTTGAGGAAGGGTTTGCCCTGGCAGGGGTTGGGAAGTTAAACTTGTTTTCATGGTGCAGGCCTCTGGAGAAAGGCAACAGAAAAGCTGAAGGAGATTCTTGGCCCTCAAGGGAGAGGGCTTGCCTGGCCAAGTCACACTGCCAAAGCCCCTCTCAGGGCTCATTTGTAACTGAAGGAGCAGCTCAGGCTTTGCTGGACGGCACTCTTAATGTGGCCTCTCCAGGCAGGTGCCAGTCCTAGCGCCCTGAGCAGATCAGGGAGAGGCTACTTTGTTTTTTACGTTTTGATTTTACATTTATTCATATGTCTGTCTGTTTGTCTATATCCATGTCTGTGTGGCGGTCAGAGCATAGCTTGTGGGAATCAGTTCTTTCCTTCTACCGAGTGGATTCTGGAGATCAAATTCAGGTCATCACACACACACCCCACCAGCTGAAGCTACCTTTAGCTCAGGACATCTGGCTTAGTGGGAAGCCTACACACACACACACACACACACACACACACACACACACACACACACACACACACACCCTGAGACTACCTTTAGTTCAGTCTCAAGGCCAAGCAGCCCTGTTGTCACATTGAGTCCCCTTGCTTCTCAGTATACCTAATCACAGTCTCACAGTCATAGTCATACCTTGATTTCCCCGTTATCTAGAAGTCTTGCCACTTCAGTCTGGTGAGCTTGAGCTTTCCTCCTCTGTTTAGTGACATTGACATGAAAAGGAAGCTGCAACAACAGCTTGCTATGAGAAGGCTATGGTCTTGTTGATTCCAAGGTGACCGGGGCTCTTCTGTCCCCAGAGGGAGGGCCTTCAGTTGAAGATTAGCCATTTCAGGATCTGCCTCCTAATACGGGCTTGTAGTTAAATAGAGGCACTTGTACAAAGGCAACTTGAGGAGCCAATGATGGCCCCTCTGATAGCCTCAGGGGCAGTCTCCTTCAGGAACCCTGCTGCAGTGTGCCTGTGAGAGGACAGGGGACATACATGGTCCACTGTTCTACTGCTTCTGTCTTATGTCTTCATTGCTTTTCCTGTTGCTGTGGCCGGGTACCCTGACAAAGGCAACTTAAGGGAGAACTGGCTCACATTCAAGGGTACATGCAGTCCATCGTAGTGGGGTAAATCAGGCAGGAGCTTGAAGAAACTGGTAACATATCCACAGTCAGAAAGCAGAAAGAGATAAGTAAATTCATGCTGCTGCACAATTCCCTTTCTCATTATACAGTCCAGGATCCCCTGCCCAAGGAATGGCACCCTCAATGGGCTAGTCTTCCCACCTCAATTAGTACAAGCAAGATAATCTCCCATAGGCATATCCAAAGGCCTGTATCCCAGGTGATGCTAGTCTTTGTCAAAGTAGCAATTAATACCAACATCTGTTGTCTCAGCAAATCTACCCAGCAGTCCTAGAATGGATTCAGTTCTCCCAGCTTGACTTAGGAGGTTCATACAGCCAAGGTCGTGCAGCCAAGAGCTAGAATTGGGAGCTGGGTAGATCTGATTCCAGGGGATCTAAAACCCCACATAGAGTCTCTGCTGTGAACAGAGGTCAGCTCAGACTAGGGTACAGCTTCATGTAGGACTGGTTTCATATTGCCCTAATAGAATTTTGTCTGTGGCTGGCCTTCAGTTATGAATGTACCCTCTCTCTCTGAGCATTTGACCTTGCTTCCTTGCCTTTTCTTGTGGGCTACCTCTGGACTACTCAGAAATGGGACAGGGAGTTGGTAGCTCTTTCACTCCAGGCTCAGACCAGAAACCCTCTCTATCCTCCATCTGGTCTTCTAAAAAGCTAAGGCCAGTGACTGAGATCACCAGGGGTCTCAGAATTCAGGAGGCCTCTGGTCCCATGCCACCCAGTTCTCCACAGGACCAGCTTTCTTCTCTGAGACGCTGGAGTTGGACGGGATTGTCCTTGGTCCTTTCCAGCTCTGACTTTGTGTGGTCCTGACTCTACTCCCTGGAATACTAATGCTTCGTGCTCAAAAGCAGACAGTCTTCCCTAAGAATGGGACTTGTTCTTCCTTCTCAGTTCCTTGCCTCCGTTTTTATTTCACTCCAGTTTTCATTCCATCTACTCTCCAAAACAAACAAAAACAACCTCTCCACTTCTGCCTCAATTCCATTGGTTTCTTTAAAATCAGATTATCCAGTAAGGTTAGAATCTCCACCCATAACACTAAGCTAATATCAGTAGCCAAGAGCTTAATTATTGCAGCCAGGAGCCTACTCCATGTGAGAAGATGGAGGCCTCAAGGTTCTCCCCTACTGAGGCACAGGAGCCTTGTCCTTGGCACTCAGTGCTGTGTCCCCACTCTGCCACAGCTGACCCTGCAGGTTTCTACTTCCCTCTTCTCCCAAGTGGCAGGCAACAGGAGCTTCCAGACAGCAAGAGGAAGACACTGGAGCCCCATCCCAATCCCCATGTCTTCCTCTTAGGGACAGCCGGACCCCCTGGCCCAGCTCCTCAGCAATTATACCCCACAGCTCAGCAAAAGTACCTGGAGCCACTCCTAGGGACCTAGGGAGGATGTAGATCTTCTAAATTGAGTCCTTGTCAACAAGTCGTTGCCAAGGATGGGGACACAACAGTTGTGTCTGTCTAGAGGGCCTCTGCTCTTTCTCATTCTAGATTTCACAGTTTTCTCACAGTCTCTCCGTTAGCCTGGAGTGAATGGGGAACCCACAGTAACCACGGGAAGCCTGGAGTCATCCTACTCCACAAAGCCAGTTTTGTGGGCCAGGAGGGTCTGTCTGTTTGTCTGTCTAGATACTTCCATGGGACAGAGGGCAAACATGTAACCATGAGGACAGTAACTGCCCTGAGTGGAATGGTGTAGCAGGCCTCTGCTTGGCCCCTGATGGAAGGGAAAGAGTTGGCTGAGAAGGGCAGCAGAAAAGCAGGCTTGCTTTCCTGGGGTGGGGCCTGCTTGCAGCAGGAAGCCATAAACAAAGTTGGATTCCGCTTTCTCCTGGGATAGGGAACTGAGTTACTTAAAGGTCTGGGTAAACCACCTGGTCCTGCTGCAGGCCCCCAATGCCCATCTCTCCTTGAACTTCCAAAGTGATCACACCTCAGAGGCCAAAGTTCAACAATTAGGCTTCAAAGCCCTGCAGCACTGTCCAAACTAGACTACATCAGAATCCTCTGCAGTTTCAGAGCCAGCTGCTTGGGCCTCATCCCAGATCCCCTCGGCTATAACCCTCAGCCTAGGCCTGGTTGCCTGGGCATTGGCATTTTTCACAAAATCCCGGGAGATGTGTGTGGTGCACATTTCTGATTAGGAGACCAGCATGAGATTTGTGGAAGCTGGGACCCCCAGCTCTTAGCCCGCATTCCCTGTCCATGTAGTCTGGAGACAGTAGCCAGGCCATAACCCTCTGTGCTCACCCATGCCCCCACATAATGCTCCTGGCATCTTTAGAAGTCAAGTGTTCTTCCAGATTATGTTGGTTTTTTTCCTCCTCTGGAAAGCTGGATTTCAGTGGCAGTTTCCTGTGGGTTCACAAGACACTTGGGCCAGAAGAGGACCACTCTCCACAGTGACTGTTCAGCCCACTCACTGGCTCTATCACAGACCTGATACTCAGCACTCATCTTCATCCTCCCAGCAGGCTCACAAGAGGATTCTGGAAGGGGGGGGGGAGGGTGTCCCATTTACCTAAGAGGAAACTAGTTTCAAAGAACCCAGAGAAGTTAAGGACTGTATTTGGTCAGAATCTGGAGGTGGTTTCCTGAATCACTCAGAAGCCCATGTATGATCTCTCCTTTCCTCTCCTCTACACTCCCTCTCTTTCCCTCCCTCCTGCTCTCTTCCCCTCTCTCCTTGTCCTCCTCCCTTCCGTCTCTCCCTCTTTCTCCATCCCTCTTTCTGTCTCTGTCCCCAGTACACTTTCTCCTGCACATTAAGACTGGGCCAGGACTCCTCTGCTTTATATCCATCCCTTCATAGCACTTACCACTCTCCATGGCAGGTTAGCTGTAAGAGAGGTCTGTGCAGCCCGTAGCTGATGGCTCAAAAACACTTCACAAGGTGAACAACCAAGTTGGCTGCAGAGTGTGCTGGTCCTGCCCAGCCCTGTCCCTATCTCAGGCCAGGTGCTGTGGGAAGTTTACCAATAAGCCAAGGTTAAGCAGAGATATGGGGGAGTCGGGAACCCTCCCCTCTCCTGGTTACCACAGTGCAGGGGCTCATCACCTGGCGACAGAACTCCAGGGTGCATATGGACCACTCTCCAGCTGCACTCAGTTCGCTACCCGCCTCAGAGAATTTCCAACCCTAAGAGCTAGGAATTCAGGACAGTACAAGTGAGAATGGCTGGATCAGCAGGAAGGAAAAGCTGTGGGGTTCAGGGCTGGGGTCACCAGTCTGCTCTCTCAGTGGGGCCTACCTTAGGCTGCCCTTTCTTCTCTCCTGTATCCCAAGAGGGGCAACCACCAGCATCATCTACACTAACCTACACGACTAATCAGTGGGACTGACAGTAGCATAGGTACTGGCCTTTGGATAGACAATCCAGGTCTAGACACTAGGGAAGATCTCCAAAGTCCATTTGGAAAAACAAAAAAAGCTGCCCAAATCCCCCTAGGATGTGTACTCAGAGTCAGGCAACATTATCTGTGAGCTGTGTGTGTGTACAGCTGGAAGTTACTTTGCTTTGCCAAGACACTGGAAAGTAACCTGAGTGGTTTTCTAATAGGAAAGGAAATGTGTCCACACCTGGACAGACCTCCTTACCCACCCGAGTCCTGGACTTTTTCTTGGGCAGTGCTCATCTGGTTGCAGTAGGCAGGCTTCTAGTGGTGCCATGTAGACCACAGCTTTGCTCAGAATGCCAGCCTGCCTGCTGCTTTCTGGGTTTTTGCAGCTCCTGTTTACCTTGTGTCTAGGGTGGAGGCCTCCAGCCCCAGTGCCAGCTGGTGTGGGTGCATTTCCCACTGCTCTTGGCCTTCAGTCTGGCTTCCTAGGGTGAATTCTCTGGCTGATTCCCCAAGCCCCAAGGCAGCAAGAGCCAAGTCATATGTGGTCAGGAATGGAGGAGGCCTGGCCACTGAGCTATACCCTTAAAACAAAAGGAACAGGTTTCTATGTGGGCAGAAGCAGAAAGCCCAAGGTTCCTGTGAAAGCCAGGCCTCAGTGCCTCTGCCCTTCCTGTCAGCCTTGCTTCACAGCATGAGGGGCAGCCTGACCTGGCCCAGGTCACCTGCAAGGCACTACAATCAGCTGTTCCAGACAGAGGCTTCAGATATTCCTTGGCATTGGCTTATACTGGCCAGAGTGCAGCGTCCAAATTCTGGAGCTGCATCCATCTCTCTTGCCAGTACAAAGTGTGCCTCTTGGGAACATTCTTGGAGCTTCCTCCCAGCCAGCAGTGGAGAGAGCACAGTTTGGGAATTTCTTGACAATGGAAAAAAGATTCCCCTTCGAAGGAGCTGGGTTGCTGAGCCAACTGATACCTAGAGCCTCAACTAGCATTTGGCTGTATAAACTTAGAGCTTCCTAATGCTTCCTAGAGCTCAGTGGGTACCTTAAAGTGGGACTTTTGTCCATCCATCCCTTTGGCAGCAGCTATTCTAAACTATATGCATCTTCTGTTTCCTTCCCCGTGCTACAGGTCCTTATCTGCTAAGTGACTGCCTGGGGCTTAGAGCCCGAGTGTGGGTTGGAGACAAGGACCGGCTCCCCAGTGTGGGGACTTGAGTCTGCAGTCCTTGTCTGCAGACTAGAGCCTTACAAGCTGGGCCAGAGGAGCAGCCACAGTGCCTTGGAAAGGCAGAGAGCCTTCCAGGCCTACATCATTTCCTGAGCTGGGCTCTAGGCAGGGATTGGAGTGATGGCAAGGATTGCAGGGTCTCCAGGGAAGTGTAGAACATCATAGCCCTGGCCAGGCACAGAGTCAAAGCCAGGTCTGACAAGAGGATTGGACCTCTGCTGTCTCTCTCAGAGCCCCTGTTGACAGACCTTTCTCTGCAAAAGATAGGAGAGAAGCAGCACAGTCCAGGAGAGAGCTGCCCTTGGCTGCTGGAAAATGATAGTGACAGATGACAGAGTCCACATTTATCCTATATGGAAAATGCCATTTGCTGCTATAAAATTGTCTCCAACAAAGAGCATCGTCTTAGGAATCCCTGGTTTTCTCTTCTCTGCTATCCACCCCATGGGAAATATGAGGCCCCTTTCTTCCAACTCCTGAGGCTTCCCTCAGAGATAACTTGACAGATGCTGTCTGTACTCACTGTCCTCGACCTTGACCCTTGCACTCCAGCAAGGAGTCAAGGCAGCACATTGCACTCCAGAACCAGGGACCAGCTGATGGCCCTCCCCGCCCCCTCCCACTGCCATGGTAACAGCAGGCGCTTCTGCTCCTGCAGAATATTGCTTTCTTGTAACCTCCCTCCCTCTCCCCTCTTCTTTCTCTCACACAAAAAGAAAGCACAAGTGTTTTATATTCATTTTGCAGAAATGCTGTGTAGCGCATACTAATTGGTATGGCTTCCTCCTGCTTTCTTTGAGCTAGTCCCCATCCTCAGAGCCAGGACTCTAGGCCAGCCATGGGCATGGGCCCAGCAGCCTGCTCACTGGCAGAAGAACTGAATCAGGGTTTCTGGGGGTAGAGTGAGAGTGGCCACATGTCTGTGGCTCTGGGGCCTTTCCTTCTGGCCTTGTGGGGTCCTTGAGCAGGGATCCTTGTCCCACAGCTTCCTACCCACACTCCAAGGATTGCAGGGTCTCCAGGGAAGTGACTCTGGCCGGGCACAGAGTCAAAGCCAGGTCTGACAAGAGGGACCTCTGCTGTCTCTCTCAGAGCCCCTGTTGACAAGACCTTCTCTGCAATAGCTCTCCTCCCTGGGCCAGGTCTTTATTTTGATTGTTGCTTCAAAGCCTCAAGATCCAAGTTGGAATTATGAGTCAGCTGAGAAACAGCTAGCAACGGGATTTGACCACTTAGAGCTAATGTCAGAGAGCTACTATATAGTCCCACAGTAGCTCCCCAGTATCCACCATAAGTCATTCCTTGCCCTCCATTCAAGCAGCCCCTTCCCTTCCTCCATTCTGTTCTATTTAAGGGGCAGGAAGGGTCAGTTCATTGTGTGTGCACCTGTGCATGTATGGTACCCCAGGCAGGGCTGTGGGCTTTTTGCCAGTCCCTAGGACCAGAAACAAATCATTTGCTTTGTAAGCACAGGAGGAGTGGCTGGGATCACCAAAGAAACCTGTAGACAACATTTCCGGCTTTAATTGTGCAATTGAAGTGTAATTTGCATTCATTTGCTTTTTGATGTTAGGCTTTCTAAAATAAGAGAGTTCTGAATGCAAAATGTGCAGCCTTCCTGGCTCTGCCCTCCTGTCCAGTGGGCAGGAGGCAGTAATGCAGAGATGGATGATACACAGTCTCATGAAAAACCCTCAGTGTGAACACTGCTAGTCCCACCCCATCACCAAGCCAAGGCCATTAACAGCTTGGTGTTGGGATTAAAAGTCGTGTAATAAGAGTGGTAAATCAGACTCTTTGTGCCTGCTCTGTGCTCTACACATGAAGTACCCTTGTTCCTTGGTATCCATAAGGGATTGATCCAGGGACCCTTTGGATTCCAGAATCTGAAAATGTTCATATCCCTTCTATAAAATGGGCCGGTATTTGCATATAACCTACATACTGTGTTCCATGCACATTAAGTAGTCTCTAGGTGGCATATTATACCCAATACAGTTAAATTCTATGGCAGTACTATTTATTATGCTTCATTGTTTAGGAAATAAGACAAGAAAAAAGCCTTTACATGTCCTGTATATATGTACATCACCTAATATTTTCAGTCCAATTGGTTGAATCCTTGGGCACAGAGGGCCAGCTGGTCTCACAGCCTTCAGGGAAGCTTTGCATGGTCAAGCCTCCATTTGTACATACAGGGAAGCGGAGATGCTATTACCTGCAAAATAGAGCCCAGATTCCTTTGTGTGGGTCCTAAGCTTGTGACGGTCCATCCTTGCCTACCACCTGAGCCTGGTTTCCAGCTACACACACCTTCCAGCCCCCACATCCCTCTCTGTAGCTAAAGCACCACAAGCTTTGTTTCCTGGAATGTGCCAAGTTGTTCTCTGCATCCATAAGCAGCTTATGCTAGTTAAGAAAATGTTTCAAATGCCCTGCGCGCGCGCGCGCGCGCGCGCAAAAACACACACACACACACACACACACACACACACACACACACACACACACGTCCTTGGTAGATGCATGTTCAAATGCTTCCAAAGGCTCCTGGCTCCCCTCAGACCAAGTTGCTGGTTCCTGAGGCCCAGAGGTTCTCTTTCAGTAAATGTTTAATTTTGCATCCTATAGCCTATGATTCAGTCAGAGCCTGTCCTGTCTAGCCCTATGTCTCCTATAGTCAGAACAGAACAATAGTAGCTACTCAGTAGGCATTGGGAAGAGGAGAGCTGCATTGGATGACATTAACTGGTCTAGGGTGGGGGTTGGAAGTCTGGAATGTCTGACCACAAAGCCCTGATTAGTTTTATTAACAAGCTTAGGTTTAAGGACCAGAGCTGGGTATAAAGCAGGTACTCTTTATCTTGAGCTAGTGACTGTACAAATCAGATTCCTCATGGAAGAGTGTAAGGTGACATTGATGGTGACTGAGAGTGTTAATTCTGGCCAGAGGCAAGTACAGCTTGCTCCTCTGACCTCCTTGTCCCTTGTAGCCTGGTTCTTGGGCTGCTCCAGGAGACGTGACATTGTACCATTCTTCTTGCGTGCTACTGGTTCTTCCTAGGCATCTCTTCAGATGGAAAAAAGGTACATGTTGGACGTCTAGTGGGTCGTGTACCTGGTGTCAGGGATCTTGCCAGAGCTGGCCTGGTATAATCATACCATGTCCCCAGTCAGCCTTGCTTGCCTGTACTTTTTCTCACTCAGAACATTTGACCTCCAGGATTTGTTGCTCAGAGGGCATTTGCCCCTGTCCACCTGCACAGACAGATCTGAGAGGAGCAGCATGACTTGTAGAAGCAAATTGCTAGAAGGAGACTAGAGTGAATTCCTCCTCTTTTTTATCTCTCCTGAGTCTGAATCAGTTGTCAGATCATAGAGCATTAGAAAGAACTGCCACTTGGGCAGTGGTGAAAGAAAGTAAATTCTCTAAAAACGCCGCAGGACTGGGAATTAGGGTGCCAGTTTGAAATGTTGGTTTAGTTCTTATGTTTTCCATTCAGTTCATATACCAAAACTGAGCAGTTTTTAAAATGTTTTCGCCAGATTGCACAACCATTACTACTGCCTAATTCCAAGACATTTCATCCCCGAACCCTTCCCCCAAGAAAGTAACTGTACCCATTAGCAGTCTCGACCCTAACTACTGGCAACCACAAATGAACCTTCATCTTTTCAGATTTGTCTCATCTAGGTATTTCATGTAATCATTGTAGTTTGTAGCTTTGTGTACCTACCTTCTTTAACTTAGCAAGTATTTATGAGGCTCTTCCTATTGCTACATAGGCCACTATACTTTTTTTTAATTTGTGTGTGTGGTGTGTACACATGCCATCGTCAGGGATGACTCTCAGGAGTGTGTACGCATGCCATAGTCAGGGATGACTCTCAGGAGTGTGTACGCATGCCATCGTCAGGGATGGCTCTCAGGAGTGTGTACGCATGCCATAGTCAAGGATGGCTTTCAGGAGTCAGTTCTTACCTTCTGTTTTATTGAGCCAGGATCTGTTGTTTCTACTGATCACAGCACATGCCAGGCCATCTCTGTCTCCCATCTCACTACAGAAGCACTGAGACTCCAAGTGTGCCCGACAGCTTATCAGTTTGTGCAGCAAGTGTTTTTACCCATTGAGCCAAGCCCCCTCCTCATTTCTTTTTATGACCAGGTCATTTTCTGTGGAATGGATATACCACATTCCGTTTATCAGAAGAGGGACTTTCCATTGTTCAGCTAGTATGAGTGTTCACATAGAAGTATCTGTGTGAACATATGTTTGCAGTTCTCTTAGTAACACCTTGGAGTGGGAGTACCCCTATGGAAACTCTGATTACTGTAAAACTCTTGGCTTGATTCTTGCCTTGCTGTTTAGTTTTGGGTGAGTCACCCCACACTGTCCCCAACTCCAAGTCTCTGATCTAGTTCCCCATTCCAGACCTTTGGGAAGGGCCTTGCTTGTGAAATCGAGTTCCAGAGAATGATGGGGGCTAGGGTCTGCTTCTCTTTCAAAACTCTTCATAACTGTGCCATCTGCTTCCCTGCCACACCCTCCTCCCTCTGTCTCTTCCATTCCTAGAGGAGAGCCTGCTGGAGACTCCTCCTTTCAGAAAACAGACCTAGGCCTACAACCCAAACCCACCTAGGTTCCTCTGGCTCTTGGCCTGGCACAGTGCTAGCTTTTGCTCCTGCCATCTGACAGGGCTGGGTAGGGTAGGGGCCATGTTTTCCAGCCACTGCAGATCCATTTCCTACAATTCAACAAACAGAACCTATTCCAAGAGCAAGTAAAACCCAAATTCCGGTACACCAAAGGACAGGCAGACAAGAAGCTCCTGGCAAGGGCCATCACTTGTGGCTTCTTATGCCCACAGCCATAAGCAAGGGTGGCTTTGACTGCCTCCTACAACCCAGTGTCTAGTGCAGCTCTGATCAGGACTAGAGCTCATACAGACCTAAAGACCGTCTCAGGGCCTGTGGTGGGAGAGCAGTAGAGGTGGTATCTGTGTGAGTGACGCCGTGACCAGCCTAGAGGAGGCCAAGGTGCAGGCAAGGTGTTTAGATCATGTGCCAAACATGTGATACAGCTTAGAGAAGACCAAGAGGCCAGAAAGGGTGAGCAGGCAGAGGGAGCCTCAACAATGGTACAGGAAAGCTGGTCAAGCAGAAGCTAAGAAAAGTAACAACCACATAGCATAGGGAAAGGCCCTGGCTTATTACCTGAACTCATTGAACCACTTTCACATTTCAGAGACCACGCGCTTTCCATTGTTAAACACACGTGCATGTCATGGCACATGTATGTAAATGAAGGTCAGAGCGCAACTTGTAGTAATTGGTCCTTTCCTTCCACCTTGTGAGTTCTGGGAATTGATCTCGCCATCTAGCCTGTGCTGTCTACCTTTTTTGAGACAGTCTCTCGCTGAACCTAGAGCTCACCATTTTAGCTAGACTGGCTGGCCAGCAAGCCCCCTGGATTTGCCTGTCTCCTCCACTCCAGCACTGTGGTTACAGACATGTGCCACTGTGCCTTACTTTTTACATGGATGCTGGAGATCCAAACTGAGGTCCTCTTGCTTGAAGGGCAAGCATCTTACCCACTGAGCCATCTCCCCAAACCCAAGTTGACCCTACCTCTCCCTCCTAAGTGCTGGGATCTCAGGTGTGCACCACACTTTGTACTCTTTGGTGATGAGCAGCTCCCAGTGAGCCTTGTGATCTTGAAGGGAAGCAGCTTGCTGTCTCCAGTGTACTGTGTTATGAACTCCAGTAGTCATAGATTGGGTATATGGACTATGATATTTTCAAATTGCAGTGTGTATATTAGGACATAACCCCATCTTCAGTTGAGGAGCATTTGTACTTACAGGGTTTTGTAACCATCTTCACTATCTGATTCCAGAACATTTCATCACCCCAAAAGGACCCCTCATCTTAGCCTGATCTTGACCTTGTATTTACCATATTCTACCCAGCTAACCTCTCAGGGCCCCACCCACAGAGCTCTGCAGCTTTTCCCCTGGTCCCCTTCCCTACCATGGTTCTTTTTTTTTCCCCCTCCTCTTCCCATGCCACCCAGTGATTAATTCTTGATCTGGGTTCAAGGTAGCACAATGAAGACACAGTTGTCCCTGTCGTCGTCGTCAGCCCATGTTTGCTGAGCATGCACTGGGTGCCAGGGTTAGTCCCAAGGATGTACTGTGAGTGAGGCTGAGGCAGGCCTTCCTAAGAACCGATGAGTAGGGAGCAGATAGAGCTGGCAGGCCTGCAGTGGGAGGAGCTCCATGTGGGGGGTGTAACACAGGGCTTGGGACTGATGACACTTATACAAGGGGCATGCATCCATGGTGATGCATTCCCAACAGGGCATGTCCCCACTGTATAATGCCACAATGGGATGGACTATGCCATCCTGCAGCTCTGGTGCCAAGTGAAATGATGCAGTTTCGGGGCTATGGGCACTTCAGAGGCAGCCCTAGAGGAAAGAGGGCCATATGGCCTAGCATAACTTGCGCTTGTATTCTGCCTCTCCCTGGAAGAGCTCAGTAGGCAGGTAGGCAGCTGAAGAGGCCTTGCCCCCATCCAGAACTGAGTGGGAACACTTGGGAGATATCCCTGTCTGGATGTTAGAAAGCCTTTTAGCGCTGAAGGCCAAAATCACACTCAAAATATAGAGGGCCCTTTGGGTTCTGTGTGGCCTGGTGCTCACCTCTGCAGTGACATCTGGACAAGGAAGGACAGGACCAAGGCTTCATACAATACAGAGGCCATGAGATACATCCTGTGTATGGTTCATCCTGATGCCCAGGACCTGCATCTCAAGGAGCCCCCTCTAATCCTTGTTCAGAATCAAAGAAGAGGGCTGCAGGAAGAAGATTCTCCAGTCTGATGAGCTTCCTTTCCTAGGCATCACCCTCAGTGGCCTCTTAATCCATACCTTCACAACATTTTCCCAAGCCCTTTCATGGCAATAGACGAGCAGCACTTGGCCTGCTGGCCCCTCCCTGCCCTACAAGACACTCCTTATCTCTGATGTCACCTCTGCTACATCAGCTCAGCTCACAGTAGGGAGTTTGTCCTTCATCCTCCGCTTGTCTCCCCAGGTTGTCTTGAAGGATCTGGAGGTGTTGGCAGAAATTGCTTCCTCCCCTGCAGGCCAAACGGATGACCCAGGCGCACCTGATGGCCCTGACTTCCGAGTCAGCCACTCGGAGCTTCAGGTGCACACCTCCAGCAGAGCCAACATGCTAACGGCTCCCAGTAAGTATTTCCCTGAGGACTCTGTCCTGAGAAAATGCTAGTACTGGATCTTAACTTGTACCAGGAGGTCACTCATAAGGCTCTTCTGCCGTGTATGAGGGTCAGTAGATTGCCTGCCCATGGTCTTCTACCACAAAAGAGACAGCCCTCCTGACTCACACTCCAGTAGTCCCCAAAGAGACCCTCACAGCCCTTTTCCCTCATCTTCAGCTCTTTTGATGCTTTTGAACCACTGACTAAGCACAAAACCCTCTGAGGCAATTTCTCCACAGACTGGCAACCAGCCAGGACCTTCAATCTTGGGTCTCACAGGTGGAAAAAGGCTAGGCAGCCATTTCCTCCTCACCAAAGCTCAGAATAGCTCTCAGCATGGCAGGCGGCCCAGGCAAGAGACAGGATAATTCAAACAGGCTGTTTCCGGGCTGTCCTTGCAAGTGAAGGTAGCCAAGGCATTCCTGGTGCTTGTTCCTCGGGTTCCTTCGGGGTGGCAGGTAGCTCTTCCCCCTGGCCACACTGCCTAGCTCCTCCTCTCCTAGGCAGAGAGCACCTCTCTCAGCCACATGGTCCTTAAAAAGGCCCAAGGACACAGATTGGTAGGAAATTACCCAATGAGTCTTGGATGTTTGCCAGGTCTTTGTCCCTTGAACCCCTCGTGCCGTCTAGACACAAGGACCTCATTAGCTTCACATACACTTACAAACTTTCAGTGACATTGTCCCTCCTGTAGTTCAGTGGTTTTCTGGCCCCTAGCCTTGGGCCCATATCTGCCCCGCCCCAGTAGAAGCCATATTCCATGCCCAGTGTCTAAGAAGTTCAGAGTATTTTTAGGGCTTCACGGGCCTTGGTACAGCCCTGGACATGCCAAGTCAAATCACAGGCTGTGTTCTGAGGACACCTCCATGACAAAGAAAGCTCTGGGTCTCCAAAGCCCTACAGCAGAAGGCACATGGGAGCCCAGCTTCGGCTCTCCTGCAGCACATTCTGTTTGATGTGGAGAGTGAGGGACTCTAGCAGCAGCCTGGCTTGGCTTCCTCTCTCCCATTTCCCCAGGATGCCATCACTTCCTCACTCAGGAGACCAGTTTCCCCTGGGCAGTCATCAGCTGTGGTCAAGGAAGCAGCTCCCATATCCTGATGCCAGGACCCCTGCTGTGGCTCCCACCTCCTGTCCCTCAGCAAAGGAGTCCATTCTCTACCCTGTCTCCAAGTCAGCACATAGGGGCCAGCCCCCCAATTGGGGGACAGATGGCAAAGATCAAGCATGGTGTGCAGAACAGGTAGTAGGAGCTACACTGGGATGGAGAGAAGGCTTTTCCTTAGATGGGGTAGAGGGGGCAGGGAAGAGTCCAGAAGAAAGGAACCCTGCAGTGGTTCTTCCTCCCTAGGAGACAGCACCCCACCATCTTCTCCATCTTTAGGGTGCAGCAGCAGAAGGTTGTATGAGCCTTGGGCAGACTGAGTGCTCCCAGGACCCTCTGTGGTCTTTTACTTCATCTATAAGCATGTTTTCTCTTCCTTCTGGGCACAGAGAAGTTGACAGCTGAAATGTGGGTTCCTGCTCCTGAGGGTATGAGCCAAGAACCTACTTTAGGCATCCACTCTAGAGTTGGGATCCTGCAAGGTTCCTGGGGGCCATCGGGTATCAAAAGCGTGCTGCTGCTTAGAGACAAGAGCTGCGGGTACTCACATGGCAGAGAACTCAGAATCTTAGCTACTTTCCCCACGAAAATGTGCAGACCCTGAGGCTGAAGTAGTGGGAGCTCTCACCCTGGTCTGCCGAGGCTATCGGAATGGCTCACATCGGCCAGGGACACTCAGAAGTCATAGGAAAAACAACAGAACATCCCAGATGGGCGGAAAGTCAGTCCTTGGAAGAATCCCAAGGAAGTGCCTAGAGCCAATACTGCGATTTCCTTCACAAACTCACAATACCAGGAGCCAAAACGTTAGCCTGAGCCCTTTTTGGAACTTGGGTCTATGAGACCCTCCAGGTAGGAGATGCATTCACATCTGCATCTCCGCAGCTGGCATCAGAGTTTACAGTGTGTTCATGACTCTAGAAGGTCAAGAGCAAATCAGTAAGAAAAGAATACAGGAAGCCAGCATGCCCTCTGCCCTCTCCTGGCTCAGCTGCCTTGAGAGGCCCACGGTGGATGCCATGGATATGTGGGGTGGTGTTGAGGTCAGAAAGCATGCAGGAAATGTCCTCATTGCTCTGAGGGCTGCTCTTCCCCAAATTACTTCCTGGGCATGCACTGCGGTCTGTCTCTTTCTGTGCACCCATGTATATGTGCACATGGACAGAGGATGCAAGACCAGCCCTTCTTCCTGTGTAGAGTCCACTGTCCTCCACCTCTCCAGGACACAGATCTGAGAACCTGAGACTGCAGCATTGTGTCCCATAAGAGGAAATCACTCCACCCTCCGTGCAGGAACTTTAGAAGGCAATGTCAGGGCATCTGCAGGGAAGCCAATGCCCCTCCTTCACATTAGATCTGTACACTCAAATGGTGCAGATCCCACACAGTGATGGGGAAGAGACATCACACGCCTGGATGAGTGCTGTGTTGCCCTAAATGCACTACCACAGTGGTTCCCAGGGCACTGGAGACAGAGTTGCCCACATGGGATTTTTCCTCTCACATGACCTACCATAAACATCTCTCTACCCCATCACAGAGACCCAGGTCTGTGTCCCACCTCTTTGTTCTTATCCAGAAAAGAACTTCCTCCAGAACAGCAGGAGAGCTGCCTAGGCAAGGGCCTCTGAGGAAAACTGTCTCCCACTCTGGGACTCCTGGGGCTCAGTCATTATATACCATCTCTAACTGACTCAGAAATCTTCAAGTGTATTACCAAGCTGTGGAAAGAAGGGACAGTAACCAGGCCTCTGTGGGACCACCCTGACCCACAGAACAATTAGTAGAACCCAAGATCCATATCTTTTTCTCCCAAGGCCTGGACAGCTCTGCTATCGGGCAGGTATCAGACCTGGGGAGACCCAGGTACCCTCAGGGTCCATGGCCAAGTAAGTAGTAGTGTGGCAGTCTGGGCTAAGTGTCGTCTGCCATGACCTCCCTGCTTGCCATGGCCCATTCTTTTTTTTTTTTTTTTTTAAGCAGAGTCTCATGTATCCCAGATTGGCTTTAAATTCATCAGGTAACCAGGGATAACCTTGATTTTTAAATCATCCAAATCATCCAGCCTCCACCTCCCAGGTGCTGGGATTACAGGTGTGCACTGCCACTCGGGAGGAGCTAGGGATGACTTTGTCCATGCTCAGCAAGTTTCTATTCCCGACTCCATTGATGACCAAAAACTATTCATGGCAACATACCCTGCAGGGCTTACTGGTCTGGTGTCTCCACCTCTAGCTCTGAAAGGGACAAAGGTGAAATGCTCCAATTCCACTTCATCCCCTGCAGCCCAGGCCATTGTGACCAGATGTCAGCAGTATCTTCCTATCACCAGACAGACAAGTTCTGGAAGAAGCCCAGTAGGCTTTCAGGAACTAGGCCGTTTCTCCCTGTGGTAACAGTGGTCACAATAGCGGCCATCATTGCATGCACTTACTGAAACCTGGCCCTGCGCTAAGCACTTTAGAGGGTTGTTCACCTGGATCGCCCAGCTCCATCCAGCAACTCTGAGAGGAGAGCATGCTTTAGTCCCTTGACTGAGGACTGTGACTGGCATTTGTACTGGCCCAGGAACCCGGCTGTCTAACCCACACTCAGAGGACCATGAGAATCCCATCTTTGCCACCCTTGGAAGCTTCCTTCACCCGAGGGGAGGAGCAGTAGGAACCTAGCTATCGGTCTAAGAGCTGGTCTGGGTATCCTGTTCCCAGCTCTGGCTCCAACCTGCCAGTTCCCGGACAAGTAGTTCTTTTCTTCACAGTGATTCCAGAGACCCCATTCTGGCCTCAGGCTACATAGAAGGAGCCTCCTTTCCTGTCCTGCTTCCTTCTGCTTACTCTAACCACAGCTCACTGTCACAGCTCCCTTAAGAGCCTTGCCCCTTGCTCTTTGAACCTCCAAGCCTATGTATCCTTTTAGCTCCTGAGAGGTAGCAGAAAGATCTGCGGCCTGTGGCCTGTAGTGGGTTCCTGCCTCAGGTACCACTTTCCCATCTTCTAAGCTAGGATGGAGTGCTTGGGGGCTTTGGAAGCTCCTCCATAGCAGGGCTAAGATCAGCACTCTGCTGTGAGGAACTGCCTTGGCAGCTGTCCTTAGGATCACAGGACCGCTCGGGTCAGTTCTGGTGAGACCCTCCCTCTGCAAGGCTGCCTCCCTCAAGCCCCTCATGCTTGTCAGGGTAGATGGTGGAACTGACCTGTGTTCCCTCTTGGCTGTGACCAGCTAAGGCCCCTCCTGCCGCCAAGGTGCAGAGGTGTAGGTTCCAATCCTTGGTAACCCAGAGTCATCAGAAATGCAAACACTCGGGTCATCCCTGTTTCTAGACTCACGTTTTGTCAGGATCACCAAATGTCTTGTATGTTCTTGTGATCTCAGGCCACAGGAGCTAGGTTTTATTCATGTATGAATCTCTAGCAGCAGGTACCCAGGAAGGATGAGTACTCTTTTTTTAGAGATGATTAAAATGAAGGATGGCCATGAACAGGTCACCAAGGGTGTGTGAGCTGAAGTTCCCCGGTCCCATTGTCCAAGAAGGTGTCCGCTTGGGCTGCAACCGATACTCCTTGTTGGTTGGTCTTGTCAGTCCTAGCTCTCTCCCTTAGCACTGACCTTGGCCCTAGCCCTTGCTTCGGTAGCAGCCCTTCCGGATAGCAGATGGCTGTGTGGCCCCACTGCTCCCCTAAAAGCTGAGAATTACTTCTAAGCCCCTCTGTGGCTGAATATCTTGTCTTGTGCTGTGAGCCAAACAGCTGGAACGCCTCCTGGATATGAGTGAGGCTCCAGCTCCTGTCTAGGGTGGTTACCTCCGGGATCAGGTCACCAGGGTGGTGGTGTGTCCATGAAGCCATGGAGTGAGTGCTACCTCCATTTCTATAACTCTCTCAAAAAAAAAAAAACAAAAAACAAAAACACCAGCATGGCTTCCCTTCCTTCTAGCCACTTAATTCTAGGGGAGTTGCTCTCTCCCACCATTCTCCTTTTTGTCCCATACCAGCTTCCCAGTCACTCCCTTCCATGAAGTACGTTTTTTTTGTTGTTGTTGTTATGGTTTGGTTTGGAGTTAGGGTTTCTCTGTATAGCCCTGACTGTCTTAGAGCTTCCTATATAGACCAGGATGGCCTGGAACTCACAGAGATCCTCCTACCTTGGCATCCCAAGTGCTGGGATTAAAGGTGTGTGCCGCCACCACCCAGCTTCATGAAGCACTTTGTGTGCCAAGAATGGACTGTACTCCTTTCTCTACGATGGTCCCAGATGAGAAAGCAGCTCACTGTCTCCATGGGCGGGCTGAATCAGCAACAGGGTCCAGGTCTCCTCTGTTCCTTTGGCCTCCTGGATGTGCTCTCAATAGCCACTGGCCCTTGTCCTACCTCCTCAAGTCAGCAAATCCTAATAGCTACTCAGTTGGACGGCCCAGATCCCTGGGTCTGACCTCAGCAGGGAAGAAGGTATAGAGTGAAACCTTGCAAGTAGAGTCTGAGCTGGGTGGCTAATCTTTTTGCATCTGGTTCTGTTGCACTATAACTTGGGTTGTGTATTGAGGCCAGAGCTATTTTTATCCTGACATGTGAGGCTCCTTCACGTCATAGCCACAAAACTCAATCCAAAACATCCCAGGGAAGGTTGTTTGTGAGGCGTTCTGCAGATTCTCATGTCGCCACATCAGGTTTCACTTAACAGCATCTGCAGGGCTGGCTCCCCAGCCACCACCACCCCGGCCTGTCTTTGTATACAGAGGACTCCCCACAGCATCTGTCTGCCCCTGAGCAGCCAGTCAGTCACGTGAGCTTCCTTCCAGAACCCCACAGACTTCTTGCTTGCCCAAACCAGAAATACAAGGCAGATCTGTGTGGCTTGAAGGATTGCACTCTTCCTCACATCCATGTCCTCTTTGGGTCAAGAAATGGAGATCCTGCTCCTCTCAGCCCTTTAGGAAGAACCCGACACACAGCCCTCTCCTCTCCTTCCTGGCCTGCCAATTCCCACCAAAGCAGCTTGTCCACCATTTGAGTTGGCCTACAAAACTGCGCTGTTGGTAATGCTAAGTACTGTCTGCTAGGGCGCCTCTGTCCAGATGCAGATCTGGGGGGCATGCCCTAAATCAGGCCGAGCCAGGCCCAGCTCTACCTATCCTCAGGCGTGTGCAGCACCAGCCCGTCTTGAGACAGAGCCACTTCAGCTACACAACCAGATGAGCGAGAGCCGGAGGTGGGCGGAAGAGGCCGGTGGAGGCGGTTGAGCTGTCCCCTGGGAGGTGCAGGCTGCAGTGAGGCGGAAATCTGCAGTCGCACTCCTGGGGCGAGTTTGTTCTCTCCACCTCCTCCCGAGCCCCACAGCCCTGGCCAAGAACTGTTGAGTTTGGGATGGGGCAGGTGATTCAAGACACTGAGTCAGATTACTGGGGACTGAGGAGTTTATTAGACGTTCTTTAAACACAACGAACAAGAGAGACAGAGGGGGCAGCAGCATGGTGGGAGCTCCGAGGAGAACTCAAGACCCAGCAGCAGGAAGAGCCAAACATGCCGGGCGGTGGTGGCGCACGCCTTTAATCCCAGCACTCGGGAGGCAGAGTCAGGCAGATCTCTGTGAGTTCGAGGCCGGCCTGGGCTACCAAGTGAGTTCCAGGAAAGGTGCAAAGCTACACAGAGAAACCCTGTCTCGAAAAACCAAAAAAAAAAAAAAAGAAAGAAAGAAAAAAAAAAAAGAAAGAGCCAAGCATGGGGTCTCTTCTTAGGCCTTGTTAGGATGGGGGAGAAGTTCACAGCAAGAAGCTGCAGACAAGCCCCCTGACTCCCAGACGGGCAGCAGGGAAGGGGTACAGATCAGGATGTGGCACCTCTGATCAAAACTCACTTTTCAGGTGAGATTGATGGCATGGGCAGGTCTGCTAGCTGGGGATTCACAGACAGTGCCTGTCGGGCCTGTGGGGATCTGAACAGAGGCTGGATCCCAAGTCTGACAAGACAGCAGGCCTGAAGGCTCCTGGGGTCAGGCAGTTGGGCAAAGGGAAACCATGGTGGTGAGAGCTCTCACAGACCCTGGCCCTGTCACCAGTGAGCACTGACTGCTCCCCTTTCTTGTCCAAGACTCCCAACCCTCCACGGGTGCAGTGGTCTTCCTAGCTGGTGGGGTTCTAAGGTCAGAGGCCCTGCTCCTGATGGTTGCATTCAATACAAGTCAGTATGAGGTTCTGGGGAGCTCACCCTAAACTGCCACACCTAAGCCTCCTGTCAGCTGAGTCTTGGGAAAGGTACATGGCTCCAGTCTCGGAATACTGGGCTTTTTCTTGTGTGTGGTGTTTGAACAATGGGCTCACTTGAAGGACTGAGCTCACAGGTTTTCCCAGAGGACACTGCTGTAAGAACTAGTTGCTTATCCCATGTACTTTTTGTCTCTCCACTAAAGGCCACCATCATTTAGCCTGGGCACTGAAAGTCCATTTGGACCAGTGAGAGCTCTTACTAAAGGAGCAGAGATGTGTGCGGTAGCCCCAAGTCATCTCTCCTGTTGTCTTTGGCCAGTCTGTCAGCTGACCTGGGGGGTGGGGCACAGATAACTCCTTTTCTTCTTCCATGAAGTATCCCAATAGAATTCTGTGAATTTGTTTCAGATCCTAATTCTTCCTGCATTTACAGCCTATTCAGCAGGGAATGAGAACAGTCTTCCCCACACAGTGCTCCAGGACAGGAGGCATTTGCTGATGTCACACTCATCCCATTTATTGAGCACAGACTCATGGCATGCCTTGTCCAGTACATTACATGTGTTGTCTCAGTTGTTAGGGACTCTTACTGCCCTTCCCTATAGATGAAGAAACTGAGGCCAGAGTACCATGCTCAATGCTTTCTTTCTTTCCCCTGTCCCTTTGAGGCTGGAACTTCAGTGTTCCCAAAGCACCCAGCTCCTTAGGGCTCCCAGATAGTCACAGCCAGGAGAGTGTATTTGTAATTGCTCTCTTCATTAGTTCCTTTGTCCTTTTAAGTACTTTGAAGCCTGGTGGCCTTAGGCCTGGAAATGAGATGGCCCAGGAGCGCATATAGAGAAGCAGGAAGGAGACAGGGGCCCAGATAATGCAGAGATAGACCCCCAGAAGCTTACAGTTACCTAGATTCCTGTACACATGTCCCTGGGTCTGGGTGGATAGCCAGGCCGTGACAGCCCTCACTGAGTGTGTCTCCTGTGGGTGAGGGTGGTAAAGTGGGGCTGCCTGGGCAGCTGTGGCTTCAGCCACTTCTTCTAAGATCAGCCCCGGCTGGGCCTGGAGTTACCTGATCTGTAAGAATGTGACACTTGTTTCTGCAAACAGCCCCTCAAGGCCAGGGAGCCGAGACTTTGCCGTTCCAAAGTCACTTAGAACCAGGGCAGCCAGGCGGTCCCCAGCATGGACCTAGAACAACGCATTGCAAACAGCAGAAAGTTGAATGAGGCATGTCTTTAAACTGGGCTTTTCACTCAAGATTCCCCAGCGTGATTCCTGAAGGGTTGTCTGGAAGGGTCTTAGATGGAGGATGTTGTCTAGAAGAGTCTTGGGATTTAGGGTAGCAGGATTTGGAAGTGTGGAGGGTTATGTAAAAAGGTCTTTGGGTTGAAGGCTGCAGGTTTAGAAGTAAAGGGATCTGTTAAGAGTCTAAGGAATGAGAATGACGGGTTTTAAGGCATCTGCAGCTGGGGGGCTGGCACACAAAAAAATATCTTCTAGTTCCCAGCCACTTCCCTATAAAGATCAGGAGAAAACACAGAGGACCATGGGGTGTTTCAGTGCCCCTGGAGCCACTGGCTGGCCACCAACAGCTCCTCTGGGAGACTTGTAATGCCCTCGGTGGTTTTGTACATTCTTTTATACACTTGGCCTAATATTTCTGAAGGCTCATGTATGCTACCACAGCCAAGCTTGATTTCCAAGGACCCCTACATCCTGTCTACCTGTGCCAGTACCTTCCTGCTCTTTCAGGAAGAGAGGCTTCTAGACCAGAGAGAGGCCAGCTGAGAAACTGACAGTCTCTGCTGCCTCAATTAGCCTGGCCCTTCTTACTCTACTATTTCAAGAGCATGAGCAGCCAAAGAAAAAATGACATATTGGACTTAACCAAAATTTAAAGGTTTGTGGGACTGGTGGTGTAACTCAGTAATAGAAGCTCCCTAGCATGTATGCATGAGGCCTGTAGCACCACAAAAGTTGTTTTGTTTTTTACAGTACTGGAAATTTAACCCATGGCCTTGAACACAGTAGGCAAATGCCCTACCATCGAGCTGTGTCCTCAGCCCAAATATTTTTTGTTTCAGAGGACAGTATCAAGAAAGTAGACTAGGGATGTAACTTTGTAGTGGAGTGCTTTCCTGGCAGAAGTCAGGAGAGACCCACAGAATAGGAGAAAATGCTTATAAACCACCTACCCGATAAGAACTATGTATATGAAGAACTCTAATAACAGAAAGACAAATGGTTCAGTTTTGGAAAAAGGCAAAGGAATTGAGTAGCTGTTTCTCCAGAAAAGATAAACATAAGCACCATAAACATGAGTAACATTATCACTAGAGAACTACAAATCCAAACCACAATGAAACACCACTTCCCATCCACTAGGATGGCTATAGTGAAAGACAGATAACATGTGCTGGAGAGGGTATAGAGAAGGGAGAGTCTCCTTTGTAGCCACTATGGAAAATGGCCTGGCAATTCCTCAGGACCCAAACAGTTTCCATGCGACCCAGCAGTTTCATTCCTAGGTATATAGCCAAGAGAAAGGAAAAACTATCCATACAGAACCTGTAAGCATGACTGTTTACAGCAGCATTATTCATAATAGCCACAGAGTGGAAACCACCAAGTACTCACCGTTTGATGAATTAACAAATACAATATGATCATTGTTTGGCCATAAAAATGAATAAAGAATGGATATACACAACTAGGATGAGCCTTGAATATATGATGCATGAAAGAAGCCATATTGGGTTCCATTTATTCATGCAAAATGTCCAGAATAGGTAAGTGTATAGATAAGGATTTGTTTTCAGGGACTGGAGGAGAGACTAGGAAGTAAAGGTAATACGAGATTCCAATAGAGGAATAATTAAAGTATTCCACAGCTAGTGGTGGTTTCTGTACAGCAAAGAATATTCTGAAAACTTGGTGTGCTTTGAAAGGCATACTTTATGGGACAAGGATGAGACTAACAATGCTGTTTTTAACAAAGATGTCCTGATATTGCATTGGGCAGACTGAAAAATCCCACCATCCTTGTCACCCCTTTCCAGCAGTCTACGGTGGAGTCACCATGCATTAGAAAGGAAGGAGGATCCTGTGGGGTGTGTGACTAGCCCACAGCAGAACAACCCAGCAGCCTTCCTCTTGAAGCTTCTTTCTCCAAGGGCGCATATGCAAGAGCAGGCTGGAGGAGTGCTGGTGTGAGGCTCTGAGCATGTTTTCAGCTGAGGCATGGGAAAGAGCAATGCTGTTTGTATTACACAGCCAGCTAGGGCTTTGCGGGTTTTCAGAGTAACACCCTAAAAGAGCACCTTAACCCAGTGGATCCCAATGCTAGGTGAGGATCCAAACAAGTCACCTGTTTGCTAGTGTTTGCTGTCTTTAGCCCAGTCAACATGTGCATGATTTATGTTTTTTCTCAACACTAGGAAAGGAATTTATCTTGTGCCTCATGGGGGGTTGCTAGCTTTGCTGACCATGGAGAAGTTGCACCTAATGTCTTTTTGTTGTTTTAGTTTGGTTTGGGGGTTTTGGGGGTTTTTTTGTTCGTTTTTGACGGGGGTGTTTGGTGTTTGGTTGGTTGGTTGGTTGGTTGGTTTGGTTTTTCAAGGCAGAGTTTCTCTGTGTAGACCAGGCCGGCCTCAAACTTAGAGATCTACCTGCTTCTGCCTCCTAGGTGCTGGGATTAAAGGTGTGTGCCACCATGCCCAGCTGTCTATCTAAACTCTTTATTCTCTGACTGGCCACTGATTGTCCTTAATTTTGCAAAGTAAACCTACATGTATCTAGTTTGTTTGGTTAGTGAAGAGAACTGTGTTCATTTGTTTTTATTTTTTTAAGATTTGTTTTATTTTGTATTACATGTATGTGTGTGTAACCATGTGTGGGTATATGCACATGAGTACAGATTCAAATGGAAATTAGAAGATAGTGTCAGATCCCCTGAAGTTACAGGTGGTTCTGAGTTGCCTGGTATGTGTACTAGGAATCAAACTCAAGTCCTCCACAGCAGCAGTACATGCCCTAACCACACAGCCATCTCTCCAAGTCCTGTTTGGATTTTCTTTTTCTTTCTTTTTTTTTCGAGACAGGGTTTCTCTGTGTAGTTTTGGTGCCTGTCCTGGATCTCACTCTGTAGACCAGGCTAGCCTCGAACTCACAGAGATCCACCTGGCTCTGCCTCCCGAGTGCTGGGATTAAAGGCATGCACCACCACTGCCCAGCCTGTTTGGTTTTTTATTGTAGTACCTAATGGAGTTCTTACCCATGATCTTCACTAAGTGCTATGGGAATAGATGGAGGAGTGAACCAGTAAACTGTATGTGCTTGTTCGTACTCATAAAGTCCTTGCCTTCCTGTCTGTGGCCCTTGATTGGTGATTTTTCTCCCATCTTTTTACACACACACCTCTGACATTTACGATTCTATTCTGTCTCTCACCCTGTAGACACACAATGAAGAGTAAATCCTGGCTCTGTTTCTTTCTCTGCAGGTACCAAAGGCTTAGAATGCTCTCCTTCTACCCCCACCATGAACTCCTACTTTTACAAGTTCATGATCAACCTTCTGCAGACATTCAGCAGTGAACGGAAGCTGCTGGAGGCCAGAGGCCCGTTCATCATCAGGTCAGCCCTATGTGCCTCAGCTTTGAATCTCTCGCTGAACATGGTGGCACAGGAGCCACCTGCTTCCCTTTCTTTCTCCTCCCCCTTTTCCTGACTTTGCATTGTTCTTGGAAGAAATGAAGAAGGTTCTTCCCTCATAATAGATTGTGGTACTACCAACGTGAAGCAGGTAGTCCTTGGCATTTCTTTAAAAACTGAGTTAAGTGTTTATTTCTTGAAAGTATTTCCCTTCTGGTAAAGTATCCTCTCCATAAGTGCCACCATTGTTCTTTGGAAGAAGAAAGTAAGCGAGCCAGACAGAACATGACAGGGCCTGGATCCTAGCATCTAACTAGCACAGGATTTGGCCAGTTCAGTGAAGCCAGGTTCTTGAATTGAATGAACTTAGCCTTGGACAGGTCTGAGAACTTGTCGTCCATAGCATCATAAAGCAGCATCACCAAGAAGAGTGCCCAGTGTCACTTTCAGGCTAGTGAAAGCTAGATCAAGAACAAAAATTCCTGCAGACTTCCCAACAAAGCCATGTGGAAGAAAGAGCCTTCCAAATGGTCCTAGATGCTCTGCAGCAGTAAATCTTAGGTCTGCTTATTAAAACCTGCCTAGGCCTCCCTCTTGACCAGTGGAATCAAAACCTCAGGGTGGTGGGGTTCTTAATGTGGCTGAGGGTGCTTAGGGAGCAGTCTGTGTTGGTGTGTCCACCAGGGTGGAGGAGCTGGGTACCCCAGCAGAGCCCCAGTTTACACAGAGAACTTGATGGCAGGAATGCACATGAAGAGTTTATTTTGCTGTGAACCTGAACAAAGTTGAGCAGAGCTCACAGACCCTCTTCTCGTCCTCTGTATACCCAGCATGGCAATCACTCAAGAGCTATGCTGAGTTCTGAGTGAGAGGGCATCAAGGCCAGCCTCCAGACCAGGCCTTACTCGACCCATCACAGCCATAGAGGGTCTCTTAGCCCTGGGCACTGGCACAAATAACCCAGTTAAATGGGTTCTTAGCCTTACTCAGAGGTCAGTCAGTTAGAAGCTACATGACGGGGAATGATGGGACCAGATTTCTGGCTGTGTTGGGAGAATGGGTTAGAAGGGCTAAGATGGATAGACAGCTGGGATGCTGTGGTCTAGATGAGCCTGGCTGACTATCAAGGGCCTGGGCAGCAGTGTTGATTGAGGCTAAAGTGCAGGAGGGACAAGGGGAGGAGTCATAAGAGCATGCAGGCCCTGAGCCCTGAGAGAGTATCAGAGTGAAGACAGTCACTTGCTTGAGTTTGAATTGCTTTGAGAACATCAAAAGTAAAATGTCGAAGCAGCAGTTTGATGCATCAAAGAGAGACCTAGTTCTAAGATGCAAGCCTGGAAATGGATGATGTAGTCACTCAGTCAACAAATATTACTCAGCAGCAGTCCTGTGTACAGTACAGTTCTAGTTGGTCCTGCCCTGTAGAGTTTTCATTTTTAGGGAATAAGAGGAGCTGAGTGAGGGAAGGAGTCTGAGGTTGAGCCCTAAGAATCTTCATGGGTGCTGGTTGGGCAAAGGGAGAAGCCAGAAGAGGAGGCTGAGAAGGGCCAGAAGAAAGGTGGAAGGAAGTGGGGCCAGTGCGGGAAGAAGAAGCTTGAAGATCTGGGAGCTGAGCTGAAGCCTGCTCAACCACAGAGTGAGCTCAGGAGGTGGAAGGGGAGAAGAGGGAACGTGATGGAGAGGCCTGTCTTCGAGGGGGAGGGAAACACAGGCCAGATGAAGGTCAGAGAGTGGAGTTGAAGACACCCTGAGAGCTAGGCCAAAGGACCGACTCGTGAGAAAGGACAGAAAGAATAGTAGGACCACAGCAGGCAGAAGGGGCTTCTGATGTCTGAACTCCCAAAAGGATGTCCCTGTGGTCTGGAGAGGTTATCAGCCCTCAGTGCTGTGGGCGTTTGAATCCAGGTAATTCTTTGTGGTGGAGCTGTCGGATGTTTAAACAGCATCCCCAACTTCTACCCACCAGGTGCAAGTCGCACCTGCCCCCACCTATTTTCAACAGTCAAAAATGTTCAGAGACTGGGCAGGTAGCTCAGATGTAGAGCATCTGCCCAGTGTGCTTGAGGCCCAAGAGTGTACCAGTTGAGACCACTGTTAATCTAGAAATGGCTGAAGTGGCAGTAGCACAGTGGATGAGTGCATGGTACCACTACGAACGGATTTTTACCTCATTGGCCAAAAGAAGATCACTGTGGATTTTTTTTCCCCCATGGAGTTGGACAATTCCAGTTAAGAGGTTGAAGCCGACATGAGATATAACACCAGGGACCCACACATATCAGAACAACAGAATGTCCTCACATGAGTGACCGTTAACTTCATGTGGTTTTCCAGACTGCAGGGGTCTCAGCACTCTTGATGAGCAGTCTTCATCTGGTAGACTCAGAGAACCAGTAGAGAGAGGGGGCTTTGGAAAAGGTAGGGGTAGACAGCTTACTCTCTGGAGAACAGGGCTGCCCTGGGTTTTCCATGCCTTCCTAGCTGCAGACTGAGGTCTTGAGGTGGGAGTTTAAGATGGTACCCAGCATCCCCAGACTGCACATAGCAGAAATGCAGGTGGTATGGATGTCCTTGGCCTCCTCCCTACCTGAGACTCCATAAAGCTGGTAGTCAGGCCACTACCATGTTTCTGTTTACAGACTTCAGGCCAGTAAGACTTTGCTGGCTTCTTAGTGTCTGGGAATGATAAGAATTCTCATTTTTGCTTAAGGGAAAGTGTGCTTAAGAAGCAGTGTGCCAACTAGGATTGCCTGGAGCTGGGCTGCACACTCCTCACTCTAATTCAGCACCCACTGTGTCGTCCCTCTCGGGTAGATGACAGAACTTAGAACCTCAAGGACTCCTCGACATCTGCATGCTAAGGAACCTGGGGCCGGGCTCAAGAGCAGGGCCCATGGGTCATCTCTCCTTGTCCTCTGGGGACTTGGAATATCCAGCACGGCAATCACTTGCTGTTCAGAGCTCAGTTACCTCAAAAACTATGCTGGGTTCTGAGAGGTCATCAAGGCCAGGCCCCACCCTACCCAGCACAGCCACAGAGGGTCTCATCCCTGGGTCCTGGCGCAACAGTCCTTCACTAAGATCTCTCCTTGGCCTTGGCTCTAGCCATCCAGCTTATCTGCCACCATGCCCCAAAACCTGTACCTGAGAACCTGCTGCCTCCCAAGCCAGTGCCCAGCCACTGCTGACCAGCCCTCTAGTCACTGTCTCAGACACCCAGTGTGGGCTCTGAGGGCACACAGAGCAGGATCTGGCATCATAGACGTGCAACTCCCTCCCTCCCTCCGTAGTTGCACAAGAGACTAAGCCCTTCGATGAGGTGGGTTGGTTGGCTGCGTCCTGCATCTTCATTTTATAGAATTCTTCTCTGCTAATAGCTTTGAAGAGGGAACATATTAAAACTGGGTATTGTGATTCACAACTGTTATCCCAGCTCTGGGGAAGCTGAGGTGAGAGGATTGCTGTGAGGTCAAGGCCAGCCTAGGCTACATAGTGACCTAAACAAGCCTGAGCTACACTGGCACCAGGACTGGAGTTCATATCCCCACAGCCTATATCAAAGCAGGGCATGGCTTTGTGCCTGTAACTCTCGTGTTTGGTGTGGGGGGGCAGGTAGATCCCTGAAACTCCCTGGCTATCTGGATTCACCGAGTTGGTGAGCTTCAGGCTCAGTGAGAGACCCTGTGCCAGTCAATCAATAAATAAGTTTGGAGAACACTCAAGGAAAGACACTGGACGTTGACCATGCCAAAAAAAGAACGGCCTGAAGGGTATGTTAATGGCACACACACTAATGGAGCCGCAGGCCTGATGAGGAACGCGATAGATGGCCTCTCAACCCCTCCTTCAGCTGCTCACTTGTTCCTCTTGGTCCTAGTTCGGCACACTGATAAAGATAAAAGGTTGCTCCTATGAACAAGTTAGAAGCCATTATTTGTGCAGTGATGTGTTTAGGGCCCAGGGCAGCTGCCATTTGTAGGAAGACAAAGGCATCCAGAGCTCTTGAGAACAAATGTCCAGTGGGTTCTCAGCTCTGAGAGAGAATTTTCTGTGGTCTCCTCACCCCACACTGTTCCCAGACTGCACCTTGATGTGGAACCAGAGACAGGCATGGAAGAGCAGAGCTCCAGGTTGGCCTCAGTGTGCACCCAGCTCCTTACCTTGTAGACAGACATAGTCATCTAGGTCACGGATTGAGATCGAGGGAGCCAGTGGCGCCAAGCCCTCGTTTTTCAGCCGGCCTCACCGGCCGTAACCTAGGCCTAGGCTATCCTTGGTTTGGTTGTAGGGAAGTTGAGGCCCAGTCTCCGTTAGAGGAAGATAGCACACACACAGGGCAGGGTACCCAAGATTTGCCCACACACCCTCAAAGCTTAAGGAAGTGTGTGGCATTTGGAGTGAGGCTTAGATTCTGTCTTAGTTAGGGTTACTATTGCTGTTATGAAACACCATAACCAAAATCAACAGGGGAGGAAAGGGTTTATTTTGGCTTATACTTCCACATCACTGTTTATCATCAAAGGTTGTCAGAGCAGGAACTCAAACAGGGCTGGAATCTGAAGGCAGAAGCTGATGCAGAGGCCATGGTGGGTTACTACTTACTGGCTTACTCCTTACTGGCTTGCTCAGCCTGCTTTCTTATAGAACCCAGGACCATCTGCCCAGAAGTGGCCCCACCCAAAATGGGCTGGGCCCTCCTACCTCAATCACTAATTAAGAAAATACCCTACAGGCTTGCCTACAGCCCAGTCTTACAGTGGCATTTCCTTAATTGAGTTCCCACCTTTCAGATGACTCTGCCTTGTATTAAGTTGACATAAAAACTAGCCTGCTAGCACAGGTTCAAATCCCAATTCCTCTCAGTTGTAACCTTTGTAACCATGTGACATGCTTCCGGATCCTTCCTGCTCTGTCCATAAAACGCAGACGTTAATGAAATGTTAATGGTACCCATCTAGCCCTTCTATGGTGAGACTGAGTCAGCTCCAGTGGGCTCCAGCCCCAGTGCTGGTGATGTTTGATGGAGAACTGCTCTCCAGCCCCTGACATGAGCATGGCCTCCACTTCCCCTGGTGGTCTGTGGAGAACAGGAACAGGCTTCATGGGAGAGTGGGATAATTAAACCTTGTGTCCTAAAAGCTAGCTTTGCTGCCCCAGTGGCCAGGACACCCACCGGCGCCCAGCCCGGCCCCACTAAAACAACTCTCCTAAAGTAGGTGTTGGTGTGCATTGCCCTCCTCCGGCTTCTTCCCACCCTCCATGCTAATGCTAGCTGAACAAATCCAGGCCTTGTGTGCCTGTGAACCACCCCACTTATACACAGGAGAAAAGGAAAGGAGGGAGAAAAGCTAGCCTCTTTGATAAGCTGTGATATGAACTCTGGCGTAACCCAACAGCTGTGATCTTTACAAGCCCGCTTCTGTGCTGGGAAGTAGCAAGTCTGAAGACACTCCACTCTGCCTGCCAACAGGGCCTCTGGCCAGCCTTCTTTGGCTCCATCAACTGAGAGTTTTCCCCTCCTCTTCCTCCCTGCTGCCTTGCAAAGAGCACTTGCCAGAGAATGCTTTCAATTGTAACAAGCCACTGTGTGCTGTGAATGCAAGGTCTGCAGCTTGACTGCCCAGTTGATGGTAGATAAGTCTCAAGCACACTCCCAGGGACAAGGGTGTTCCTAGGATGAGGCAGGTATCCGGAAAGGGTGATCCAGGACCCAAGTAGGGAAGGAACACAGTCATGAGACTTCCTTCCAAGCTATCCATCCTGAGGCTCCATTCTTGTCCTGTTCTCCCCATCCTATGCAGATAGGCATGGCAGCCCCGCCCAAACAATCCCAAACACATACTCCTATTAATTAATACTGCCTCCCCTAGCGCCCTGGGTTTGCACATGAGCCCTGGTCTCCTGAAGAGGGAGGGAGTTGATTGGCCACTGAGGTAGGTGGTAGAGATGGGCAGACACTAGGAAGGAGGGTGTCAGAAGCCACTCTTTGATTCCATAACTGGGAATTCCACTAAGCCCTTCCTGTGGGTTAACCCCCTCCCCCACTTCCAAGCCCAATTCCCTCATACCCCCAGAATCTCCCAAGTATTACCCCAGTCTCTGGAGTCCTTTTTCCTGGAAACATCCTCCTCTTCAGCCTGTGAGTCTTTGTAGTTACCACCTCACCTGTTGGGGGTGTGGACCAGGCCCCCAAAAGCTCATTGTGCTATTCTGATAGAAGACAGTGTCAAGACCTGCTGCCCTAGTTAAACTGGCATTTCAGAAAAGCATGCCTGGCCCTGGTCGCCGTGCCCAAGAGTGGTCTAAGGACACCAGTCAGCTCTCTTCCTGTGCTCTTGAATGACTGCCTTCATTTGCTCAAAGCAAAAATAAATTACCGCAGCAAACACACACCAGTCTGAATCTGTCTGCAAGAAAAGATCCTGATCCCCCTACTGGGATTGCAAGTGGGATTTGATCTTTTATTAGTTTGCAGCCATATTGAGTGGGTCTCCAGCTGAGGGCAAGAGACAAGACACTGAACAAAACATTGAACAAAACTTGAGGAAACCTTAGAACGCCTGACACCCTGCTCAGGAGAAGCTTCTCTTCTTGCCAGCTTTAATTAAAATCTGCCCAGCTCCTTGTATGAATCTTCTAGAGCTTTCCCCATTTGGGGCCCCCCTACCCGACCCTAGGGCTGGGGCTGGGGAAGTGATGTTTTTGTCTCAACTCAAAATAGCAGAGGGGAGTGTTCAGCAGAAGCCATTTTGCATAACCAGCCCTCAACCTCAGATCTAACCGGAGACAATTCTGTGACAGTGAAAGTGGCACCCAGACCCAGGAGTCCACTCTAACACAGACAGGTAAAAAGATGCCTCATAAGGGACAAAATGTACCTACCCTGAGCCAGGACAAGTGATTAGCATCCCAGCCTAGAAACTGTCTTGAGCCAGGGCCATCCTGCTCCTCCGAGCAGTCCCCATGCCCGGCATACCCGCTGGCACTCCCTGTGAGAGGCTGCCTTCTGGAAAATGGAAACCACATGTGATGGGCCTTGTTAGGCCAGGCTGGGATTGATTAGGTCCTCCTGGGGCCTGTGGGGAGGAGCAGAGCACTGGCCAGAGGGAGCTGGGACTTCAAAGGGCAGCGCCCCCACATGCTCTGAGCAAGGCTGTGTGTGCAGAGGCTAAAGACCACAGGTGAGCAGGCAGAGGGAGGCCATGTGTCTTTCAGGGTGACCCTTGTTACCACAGCCCAAACAGCTAAGTTCCCCCTAAGCCACCTCTGTGCCACAGTTTCCAAGAGGCCCTGGCAGGAGGGGAAGATTGGGCAGCAGATTGGTGGGAAAAGTTGCCCCGCTTAGAGCCCACTCCATGAATGTGCAGTATTGGGCTCCTCGCCACAGAGATGTGGCACCTGCTTGGCCCCCATCCAGCCTTCCACATAGTATCTACTTTATGGTCCATACACCTGAGATCTCAGCCCACAGCCCAGGCAGCTGGAAGGACTGGGGGTGATTATAAAGAGGGGTTTTCAGGGGCTGAAAACTTGATAACGAATTTCAGTCTGAAGCTTGTGAGCTTGTTTCCAGATGGACTTACAAAACGCTCTGAATCTGTTTAGATTTCACCTAAGTATGCCAGGAAACTTACAAAGTTTTGACATTGGTAACTCAAACAGCTTGGTGAATTAGCAAGCAACTAAAAGTGTGTCCTAGTGTAGAATCTTTTTGTTGTTGTTATTTTTTGTTTTTCGAGACAGGGTTTCTCTGTGTAACAGAGTCCTGGCTGTCGTGGAACTTGCTTTGTAGACCAGGCTGGCCTCGAACTCACAGAGATTCTCCTGCCTCTGCCTCCCGAGTGCTGGGATTAAAGGTGTGCTCCACCACTGCCCGGCTCTAGTATAGAATCTTAAAAAAAAAAAAAAAAAAAATAGCATTGGAATTGGCCCCTGAAAGTCATGTTGCATCCTCCTGCCTTCCTCTGCATGAAAGCCAGGACAGACAAGTGGGGTCCTTAGTTTCCAAGTGCTTGTAAAGTCCTGGAAAGAGCTCCGGATGCATCCTGTCCATCCATTGTATGGTGCATTCCTCGGGAAGCCTTCCTTTTTTCCTGCTACCAGGTCAGCACACGTTTCCTGGAGCTGCCTTTGAGACAGACCCTTATGAGGCTCTCCCTTCTTGTCCCTCACATGATTGCTGGTATCACAGAGCCCCCACCACACACACACACACACACACACACACACACACACACACACACACACACACCCTGGGCCATGACTTTAGAAGGGTTTCTCTCATAGGCATGTGTAAAAGGCC
Organism: Peromyscus eremicus; assembly: GCF_949786415.1. NCBI lineage: Eukaryota > Metazoa > Chordata > Mammalia > Rodentia > Cricetidae > Peromyscus > Peromyscus eremicus. Next base: position 97,423,522 of record NC_081420.1, on the reverse strand, counting down.
TCTAGACCAGCTGCCCCTTGGAGAAAAGGAGAGGCCTCATCTTGAGTGTGGGTGATAACCATTGGAGAAACTTGGCCTGGGGGAACTGTGGTGCCAAACTCTGCCTCAGTGACCATAGCAGGCAGTCCACAGGGAAGGTCAGGCCAAGTGCCTCTTCATAATGGGCCTGGGAAGGCCCACCAAAGAGGCCCTTGGGATCTGAAGTGGACAATGGAACTCTCTGTAAAGTTGATTGCCTCCGCCCTCAGGAGATTGTAGGCTTTTGGTCTGTTACTGTTGTCTTCATCGTTGTGGCTTTTTTTTTTTTTAATGTCCCTATAACAGTAGAGCACTTACCCCACCTCCTTCACTCTCAGACTTGGGATGTGATCTGCAGGAGGATGGACCCCAGAGCTGAGGTTTCTCCCTGGATGTGGGAACTTGTGTACAAAAAAGGGAAAGTGATTGCCGGGGTAGTGAGATGGTCAGAAGCACCGTCCGTGAACACTAGCAGGCAGGCCCAAAGGCCCTGTGCTGCCTCAGTGCTCCCACCAGGGTCTTCATTCAGCCTACAGAGCCCAGAAGGCACCTGGAAAGACCCAGAAAGTTCATGTTGTCCTTCCCTGAGAAGTGCAGTGCCTGTCCAGACCTGAAAGCCCGTGTCTCCCAATTTCCACACCAGGGCCAGACTCCGCATCAGCTAGACCAGCTCCCCTTTCCACAGAGCAGAGGCTGCTTCTTGGCGAATGACTGACAGTGACCTTTGGCAGACCTGACCTGGGGGAACCATGGTGCTGAACTCCACCAGGATCCTGGGAGGATCTTAGCTCTCCTTCAGAAGCACCTGCGCTCCTGTGGACTGCTCTGGCATTTTGACAGTGTTTCTCTTGGTCAGAATCTGACTGCTGCTCAAGGGGACATCTCCTGCCTTCCTCCCAGCCTTCCCCTGGCTTATCAAAGTCGTTTGAGTCCTCCACATCGGCCCCACTCATTTCAAAGCTACACTGAGGTGGACTCAAGGAGAGTCTGGTCAGCTCTTTTTTTTCCCCTCTAGGCTCCCATCAGTTACACGTGAGGTGTGTTTTGAGCCTGGGCGTTCCTCTTGCCTTCCAGATGCTGCTTTTTCGAGAGCCAAGTTTTTGTTTTTTTGTTTTGTTTTGTTTTTTTATCTATTATGTATACAGCATGTATCCCTGCAGGCCAGAAGAGGGCGCCAGATCTCATTATAGATGGTTGTGAGCCACCATGTGGTTGCTGGGAATTGAACTCAAAGACCTCTGGAAGAGTAGTCAGTGTTCTTAACCTCTGAACCATCTCTCCAGCCCCGAGAGCCAAGTTTTTATCTCTTCCTCCACACCCTGAACCCAGCCCCAGCCGCATCCCAAGATCCATCTGCATTTGTGTGTGCTTTGCCTTCAGCCTGTCGTCAGTAGATGTGTGTCCTCAGGCAGGTCTTTACACTTGACGGTCCTGACGATACACTTGACGGTCCTGACGATACCCAGCCCTTCTTCCTGCCCCAAAGAATACGATTTGGAGACTCCATCCTATGCCAAGAAGTTCTAACTTGATTTTAGCTTGATTTTGCTATTTCTGGTCAAGCCACCCCCGCCCCTTCCGTAACCACACTTTTGCCTCACGTATGTGGATTGGTCTTTCTTCCTTCTCCTGCCTGCATAACAGCCTTCCCTCCCTCTGTGCTATGATGCCTTTGTGAGTGGAAGTTTAAGAAAAATATACCACTGAAAGTACAGGAGCCAGACATATGGCACATGCCTGTAATCTAGTACTTCCTGAGTTCAAGGCCAACCTGGGATACATAGAGAGACCCTGTCTCAAACACAAGAAATTCATAAACCATGAGTGTATTATGGGTCAGCTAACTTTCACTAGTTGTCCCATGCATGGGATGCACATTCAGATGAGAAATAGAACTCTGTAGCACTAGCCAGTCCCTTCATGAGTTTTATAATATCTGCCTCCCTACCCTTCCCCAAGCAGCCCCTCCCAACTTTCTGGAGGTTCTGAACATCATTTAGTTTGTGTTCTCATATAAAGCCTGATCACAGCTTTCTCTTGATCACACTGAGGCTGTGCAATTTCTGTGTTGGCTGTAACAGTTGTTCACATTTCCATAGGGTCTCCCACTGTGTGAAAATGCCATACTTTATTATCTTTTCTAATACTGGTGGGCTTATAAATTCTTTTCAGTCAGTGTGATTCTGAATAATGCTGCTGTGAATGTATGACCTTGTGCATGTCTTTTGGGGTATATATGGATGGATGGATGGATGGATGGATGGATGGATGGATGGATGGATGGGTGGGTGGATAGATTTACATACATACACACACACATATATACACACTCTTGTTAGGTTTACACGTAGGCATTGTGGGACTGCAGGTGGACGTGTGGTCACGGTTCTTGGAGATGCTCTGTAGAGTACGTGCACCCACTTCTCTCCCTTCAGCAAGGTTGTCATCACCATGTCTGATTCTAACCATTCTGGTGCATTTGTTCTCGTAGTCACATTGTCCTAAAGACTGATGGAGTTGAACAACTTCCCATAGCTTTTTTGTCTTCTGGATACGCTCCTGTGGTGAGCCCGCTCATGTCACTTTTCCACTGGTTTTCAGTGTTTTTCTTAATTGATTTGTAGAAAGGTTTGTATATGCTCTGGATTCAAGCTTTTCCCACATGCATGCACTGTGATTACTCGTTCTGCAGCATGTCCTACCACTTTTAACATCTAGGTGATGCATTTTCCTTTACAGTTGGCATGTTTAGTGTATGTTTTCATGGGAGGATTGAGAGGCTCCTAGGACCATCCCATAATAGAGCTGCCCATTTCCAGCTTATGCTTGTGAGGCATTCCCCATGAGCTGGACACGGAGCTCTATCACCTAAAACACACAGACATTATTTCTTTGCTCAGGCCAAGGACCTGGAGAACACCTAATCAGCCTTGTTTGGGTCTTTTGAGTCAGAGACATGGCCACTGCGTCATGTGGCTGTCATGTTTCCGAAGGCCATGGTCTAGAGGAGACCCCTGACAGGAGTGGCCTGTAGGGTTCTTGGAGGAGCAGCCTAACCAACAATTCTCTCTCTGTCTCTGTCTCTGTCTCTCTCTCTCTGTCTCTCTCTCTCTCTCTCTCTCTCTCTCTCTCACACACACACACACACACACACACACACACACACACAAATAATAAATAAGATTTTTGAAAAATAAAAAGGGCCAGCGAGATGACTGGGCCGGTAAAGGCGTCGCCACGCAAGCCTGGTGACCTAAGTTCAGTCCCTGAACGGCACATAAAGGTGGTCATCCACACGTGTGCCATGGCACACGCACTCACACATACACATCATGCAGACATACACAGTATTAACTAGTTAGTTAGTTAGTTAGTTAGTTAGTTAAGGCATGGGACATGGTGGCACACAGCTTACTGTCCTGCCAGGGGCCTTTGCCCACACTGGTGCAGGAAACTGTTGTGATCATCCTGAGCACAGATGAGGAGCTCTTCATGGGACCAGAATCTAAGACAGTAGGCACTGGGGAGGCAGCCCCAACAGACTCTGTGGTCTGGATTCAGATGCCAGGTGCAGGGGAGTGGGAGCAAGGCCAGTGAGAGCCACCGTTGTACTGGCAGGAGAGACACCCCCTCACCTCCAACAACCCTGCACTCCATCCCTCCGAGAGAGCAAAGCGGAGTGCAGTAATGTGTGTGACCCAGAGGAACGCCCCCAGCACAGCATGGGAGCAGGCAGTGAGGAGGTGGTCAGGAGGTACAGGCAGCACACAGGGAGGCCACACCTCCCCTGTACTAGCAGCACTGCACTTCAGTTAGAGACTGGAAGCATGGTGTAGCAGAGCCGGCTTCGGGCCCTTCACACATTACTGAAGAAGATACCACAAGAGTCTCAGGCAACAGCAGGGTTCTTTTTTGTGAATATGTGTGTGTGCAGGTGCATGCATCCCATGGTTTGTGTGGAGGTCAGAGGTCAACCTTGGGTATAAATCCTTGCTTTCCACCTTGCTTTATAGGCCAAGCTAACTGAGCTGTAAGCTTCTAGGGACTCTTCTATCTCCATCTCCTATCTCACGCCATAGGAGTGCTGTGATTACAGATACATGCTACCATCCAAACTCAGGTACTCATGCTTGCATAGCAAGCACCAGATAATGAACCATCCCCCCAACCCCTCAGCTGGGTCTTTAACACAACCAGGAAACGGAGGCTCTGATTTTTAAGTAGCTACTTGTGCTGCCTTTGTGTACTGCCAGGGATGGACGCTTACAGCCATGTGTCCATAGTCCCATAGTCCCAAGGAGGGTGTAGTGTGCAGCAGCATTGTAGAGGGGCCTAGAGAGCCTGGCTAGTTGGAGAAGAATGGGGTACAGCAGTCTGTTCTGTGAATACTCCAGGCCCCACACCAGCTCTCAACTGGGGTGCCCGCCTGCACCAAGGTAGCCGTAGTGGCATAGGTAGACAAGTGGCACGAAAGAAATGCCACCCGGTGTTGTGACTGCTCTGAGGTAGAAATGTTGGTATGGTGGTGATGACGGTATGCAGTTTGGGGCCAGTAGAAAAGGGTGCCTCACAGCCTTCACAAAGCCAGGAAGCTGTGACCTGGATCTGATATTTTCTCAAAGCATAAAAGTGCCCTAGTTTTCCTTCTCCTCGGGCTTCGGTGAAGCTGTGCCAAGATTGGCTTTTAAAGGCTGCCTGAAATGTGGTTTGAAGCCAAAAATCTATAGAGCCAGTGCATTTGTGACCTTGTTGAAAGTGCTTACTGAGGAAAATCAAGGGGTGTGATGGGGGTGGGGCACCCCTTTTATACATGTAAAGAAAAAGTTATTTGGCCCATCCCCACTCCCATTCCTATCCCCCCTTTCCTACCTGACTACTGACTCCATCCTCACAGCATTCATGTCTCCCATTCATCCACACCCTTCCCCCACCTCCAATCCCTCACCATCCCCCGTGCATCACCAGTAATGAAAAATACCAATGGGTAAAAATAAGGAGCCCAGTGATGGCCCTGGAAATTAGGCCACAGCTGTCAGGCCAGGCAAGAGCCCTCGGTCTGAGAACGAAACTGCTAGGAGCAAGTGCAGAGCCCTCCCACACACACACACACCCCGCTCCCACCCCCTACACACACACACACACACACACACACACGCACGCACGCACGCACGCACGCACGCACGCACACCCCCCGCTCCCACCCCCTACACACACACACACACACACACACACACACACACACACTCACACACACTCCCCGCTCCCACCCCCTGCCCCAGCCCCAGCTCTGTAAGGGCGTAAGAAAATCTACCTGGCATCCCGTAAGGTGCCACTGCTGCTGGCCCAGAGAGCACCAAGGAGCCATTCGTCACTGTGCAGGCCTGTCCTGGGTACTCGCCAGGGTCAGGCCTGGTGCCCATTGCAGTGAGCAGTGCTAGTCCCTGCCTGCCCTCCAGGGTTAGTCATGATCACAAGCAGTAGCGTCACAGTATGATGGTGCTCTGTGGGAGCAGATGGGGTGGGGGTAGGGTGCCCAGGGAGTGGAAGAGCCAGGAAAGCTTCCAGAAAAAAATGTCTAAGCTGAGCCGTGAAATGTCGGTAAGAATTCAGTGGGAGTAGGAAAGCAGAGGTGCTCCTGACCCTGCTTAGGAGTCCACAGGCTGGAGCCCAAGGCCTCAGACGGTCCTGTGTGTGACTGAAAGGAGAGGGAACCCAGAAGTGAGGGGTGTACAGGCTGGCCGCTTCACAATTGGCTCCACCGTGCCCAGTGAGCCACTGAAGGGCTAGAGCTGGTTCAGAAAAGCCCTTCCACCCGTATAAGGTGTCTAAGTCCCCAAGAGGATCTGCCACCTCACAGCCACCCTGAAGCAGAAGGATGGGCTGCAGGTATGCATGAGGCTGTGCCTGAAGTGAATAATTGGCTTCCTTCCATGCTTCTAGAACTTGCAGTGAAGGGGAAGGCCTGTGGGGCCCAGAGCCTGCTAGGAGAAAGCTGAAAGAAATGGAGGGGACTCTCGTCCATTCCAACAGCTGTGGCCTTTCACCCCACCCCTGCTGTTATGTCAGAAGACACCAGAGGTTAGTCAGGGAGGTGACACAGGCAGCTTCTTGACAAGGAAGGAAGCTCGGGAAACTTGCTGCATTCTAGGCAGTTCTCTGTTCTTGGGAGTTCAATTAAACAAATCATCTGAACTAAATTTAAAACCCTGGCACCCCGAGCATGTGGCGATGGACTCTTCAGTCAGTTCACTCCAGGTCCTTCAGAATGTGGACTTTTCTTCACCCAGCCGTCTCTCCCGAGGAGAGCCCATTTCCTTCCTCTCCCAGGGGCTGAGCCCTTCCCTTCAGATGAATGAAGGTCTGCCTCTCCTTTCCTGAAGGAGACCCCCGCCTCTGTCGGAAGCCTGGCATTAGCAGTTGGCAAGTCCTGGAGATCGCTTCCTTCCCCTGCCCTTGGAGCCTGAGTGGCTGCGCACCAGTCCAGCTCCTCCTCAGCTCCCCCTGCGTCAGCCCACCCCTCACCCCTGCAGCAGCATGGTAATTGATTTCTCGAATCTTCCGCTGTGCGTTTCATCTGAGAGTACTCCATTTCCTGACCCTCCACAGGAAAACCTGTCTACCTTTTCCTGGGAAGCCCCGAGGGAGAGAAATAACTAGTCCTCCCATTCCCTTCTCACTCAGCAGTGATGCATAAAGTAGAGGGCAAGTCTCCTACCACCTGAAGTCCAGCCCCCTCAGAACAGTGGCCTGGGCCTGGTGTCACAGCCAGAAGAGAAGCCTGTGGAACAGCTGTGAAGTGTCCCCTGTCTCTGACTCGACTCCACAGATAAGTATCTGGAGTCACAGCTTTGAGAAGTGGGTCACAGCCTGTTCCATTCCTGTGGTGTTCTAGGGACCAGCTCAGTGTCTTTTCACTGTGTACAACCAAGGTCCCTTCTTCAGGCTGCTGACCAGGTGAGAAAAGACAGGCATTAAAGATGTCAGCAAATGAGGAGAGACAGTTCTAGCCAACCCATGCCTGTGGCCCTGATGGGATGCTTCCCTCAGATACCACCCACCGCCTGTGACCGAGAGTCTCCCTCCTGCCACCCGTCCTTCTTGGTCACTCTTGACTTGGCTCCTGTCAGCCGCCCAGAAAGGCCCCCGTACGCTTAAAATTAGGAGAAACTGAACAAGACAGAAGTGAAATCCAATTTTTCACATTTGTTTTCATGTGTGTGTTATAGATGTTGGGCATAGGGTGTGGAGGTCAGAGAACAACTTGCAGGAATCAGCGTTTTCCTTCCACTGTGTAAGACCAGGGGACAGAACTGGGGTCATCAGTTTTGGGAGCAAGCACCCCTACCCACTGAGCCTTATTACCAGCCCCAAAGTAGTATTTAAATAGCACCCATAAGGGTGACCTGCCAGGGCCAAGCTGTAGCTAGTTGAGACTCTTGGAGCGCTCTGTCAGTGGCAGTGTCCCACACGGTGACAACCAGGACATTCGTGTGAGGCCAGGTGGCTGCTCCAAGTGAAGATGGGGGCCTGAGCTCCATTGATAAGACTTCCTTATGTGTTAATTCTATTTCAGGAGAAAGCCTCCCCCTGGAGTAGGCTCTCCTGCCTCCATGTGGAGCCCGGCCTTTTTTTCCCACTCGTATTATGCTAATCACTCCTTGCAAACAGGCAGACTTTGTAGGAGGCTTGCCTGGTTTTAGATGAAACATACGCCTTTGAAGCAAAGAGCCACTGTAGCTAAAAATACCGTTTCCCGGCTGTTGATCCTCTCGTTTGTAAAATGCATGTTTCCATTGTTAAATGTGCACCAGTCCCTCTCAGGAGAGGGAAGCCCTGCCACCATGTCACCCAGCCAGGTCCTGCCACCCACTGGTGAGGCGGCCCCTTCCATGAGTCCTGTTCTAGGGCTCTGCCACTGACGGTTTCCCCAAGGGAGTCCCCAGATTCTCAGATGCACAGGCTTCTCCCCTCCCCACCACTACACCAGCCATCATCAGCTCATGCCAGGCAAGCCCTCTACCACTAAGCTGTCTTCATTTGACAACAAGGTCTCCCGAAGTTACCTGGGCTGGCTTTTAACTTACTAGGTAGCCCGGGCAGCCTTGAATTTGTTAGACACTGCCCTGAACTCTCTGAGCTGGAGCACAGTGGCTTTGAGGAGAGGGACTCTTCTCTTTGCAGAGGTCAGAACATGTGGGTGCTAAAAACCCCTATGTTTTGAGTGTACACGCCTTTAATCCCTCCATTTGGGAGGCAGAACAGGTGGATCTCTGTGAGTTCAAGGCCAGCCTGGTCTACAGAGGGAGTTTCAGGATAGCCAGGGCTACACAGAGAAATCCTGTCTCAAAACCTGGTTGTGTGGCTGGCTGGTCTCTGCTGAAGTGGGCAGCATTGGGATCCTGGAGGGAAGAGAGTCACTCCCCTCACCCTGGCATAAACCCTGCTCACAGGGAGCCTGATCTATAATCGCGTCGTGGAATGGAGGCATCTTCCACGGTAACTCCCAAGGACCGCTCATAACTAAGGTTCTTCTTTGTTCTCATGCATTTAATCCAGTGAAGGTTCCTGGGCCGGGAACATTTGGTCCCAAAGCCTACTTTATACAGCTTAAAATTCCCTGAAAAAGATGGTCACAGATGGAGTATTTCCAACCTTCTGGGCTGGGAGTAAGAAAAGGTACAAATTCAAGAAAACCTTCTTTTTTGGCTCCAGAAACCTGCAGCAGTCCCCTGGGCCGTCTTTGTCTGCTCTCCTGGCCCTTTCACACACTGAACTTGTTACCACTTTCCAGAAGGCTCTGCAGTGTGGCTGCTCTAATGTTTGTTCTCTGATGTCGCTGCAGTAGGAATTGGTGTTGAACTTCCTCTTCTGTTTTCCACCGCTCACTCGGTGCTCTTTAAGTGGGCATTGTAAGGAGCCACAGAAAACCGTCTAGTCCATAAAATCCCACAGAAGCCTTAAACTAAAGCTGTGAAGACCAGAGAAGCACCTGAACGAAGGACTGCTGTCATCTGTGATGTCACATGCAGCCAGAAAGGTGGGGACAGCATCTGCCGGCGCAGTGGCTGGCTAGCTGATCTTACTCCCCCAGGGACACTGATGCCTCAGGAGGTGATTCTAGTCTGAGGTGAGGATGCCAGGAAGAGTCCTGGGTCTTCCTGAGAGTTAGTCTCTTTTTCCTTCTTTATAAACAGAAGTCAGGATGATACACAGCAGGCAGAGACCAGCAGGAAAGAGAAGGGCGCAGTACCAGGCAGACATGAAGACAGAGGGTCTGGGGAGGTGAGGGTGGAGCCTTCTGCCCAAAGCTCCAAGGCAGAGCCCAGGCTCTACAACTGCCCAGCTCCTGAAAGTACTGGTAAGTCCCCTCCATTCTCCCACGGTGACATTGCTAGTGCCCTTAGCAGCCACTCTGGTGGGCAGGTTGGACAGTACCTCTCAGGCCTGTTCTGGAAGCTTGGGAATGCAGAATACCAGCCTCCAGAGAAGAGGTCTTGGTGCAGGTCTATGGAGAACTCCAATATCATATACATAGATCCAGGAGCTCCTCAAGTAGGGTATCTTCCTAGCTTGAAGAGCCCATCTGAGTGGATGAGGACACTGGTGGGACCAGACATGGTAGCTTTATACTGAGAGGTACCACTAGGAGTCAAAATGGCAGGCCCAGGTTAGAACTCTCAGAATACGTTGAATGCTATCTATGGAAGACATGGAACATGAGCAGGTGTCCGGATCCCTGTGATCACCTGGACCCACAACTACAAGGTCAGCATTTGAAGGGAAGGGAAGCATTGTCACCTCAGGCCATGATCTCATGTACTCTGGAGCTGCACCACACCAGCTTGTGCTGTAAGGCAGAAGAGCATCAGGGAACCCTGCTGAGGCCTCAGTGTCTGGCTGCACACTGCCAAGGTAGAAGGGAGTGCTGACTGTCTGTAAATGTTTGGGGATCTATAAACAGTAATGATGAGCCATCCCTTGGCCTAGAAGGAAAGGACTCACTTGGGAATGATTGGATGAAGTAAGAGAAAATGAGCAGACAGTGTAGTAACAGGAAGACTGTTGGGGTAGTGGAATAATACCCCAGTCATTCAAGGGTAGAGTGGAGTATCCCCTGCTGGGCTCTGGGCACTCCAGAGGACTGCTCCTGTAAGTTGAAGAGGACAGTGGCACAGATGAAGGGAAGGGCCATCTCTGCCATGGGCTTTCAAGCTGTAGGAATGAAGCTCTTAGGTGGAGAAGGGAGGGGGATTTGCTTTTTTCTGCAGCTGCATACACTGGCCAAATAAAAACCAAGTTCTGAGCCCGCTCCAGTCCTGAACTAAAGTTCCTTCTGTCCTATAGGGATTGGAGCACGTGAGCCAGGCTGAAAGGTGACAGGGATATATACAGCAGGAAAGTCTGAGGCCAGAAGCAGCATGCCAGGCTGGGCAGCATCTTCACAGACAAGCACCTCTGCAGGGAAGGCATAGCATGTTCTCAGGAAGAAGTCTAGCTTAAGAAGGTCAGGGCCCAGAGGGCTTCAAAGGGAAAGGGGTTACGTCATGACTCTCAGATGGTCACCAAGGAGACTCCAGGGCACTTAGGACTCAGGGTGCCGTTTCCCCGGCAGTATCAGTCCTGGATTTAGAACAGCAGCTTTGACCATATCTCCCTGGGTGCCAGAAGTCATTGTATTAAAATCTCCCACTCTGGACCTCAGACGACAGCTGGCCTGGGACCCTTGACACAAGTTTCTGGGAACCTGCTCTAGGGTCACTTCTGTTGACTCTCCCGTGGTCTGAGTTCAAGCCTGACTGAGCTGTACATGCAGTTTCCAGCCCTGATCCTTTTCTGGCCCCTTGGAATACAAGCAATTGCCCTAGCAGCTAATACTAAGATACATGGATCTAATACATGGATCACAGGGCAACATTGCTGCAGCCGGCCGGATGTGGTCACTGCCACAGAGGTTGTCCCAAGTGCAGGGTGGTTTACAGTTATACTGCCTTGGGGCCATGGAGAGTTTCTGGGAAACTCAGGCTCAGAAGACCTCAGTGGGCTGGCAGAGTAGTGGTGGAGCTCTTTCCTAGAATGCACTGGAGGAAAGTTAGTTAGTTAGTTAGTTAGTTAGTTAGTTAGTTAGTTAGTTAGTTAGTTAGTTAGTTAATAAGAAGGCCCCAATGGCTCCCATAGCAGGTACTCTTAGCGTCTTCCTGGAAAACTGAGTTCCAAGTTCAAGTCCTTGTGCCAGCTGGGCCCAGAGCCTGTGAGTTGGCTGTGTGGGCAGGTGGCAGCTGAGAGAGCTAGTGCTTGTCAGGATGACCTCATAGGACCTGGACAAGGCCTGTAGTCTGTGCCACATCTCCATCCTCCTGTAGAAAGAGCAGGGCAGGAAGGGTGAAGGCTGTCCTGACGAGGACATGACAGAGGAGGCTCAAACCACACCTGTGGCTGGGCCTTGGAGAGCAGGTAATACACAGGTAGAAAATAAGACCCAGCAGGTCCCTGGGCCAGCAAAAGATAACTTCTGTTCTGAGGACAGGGTGGAGTTCTTCCTATGACGAGGCCTCCTGAACCCCACCCTGGGCTGTGGAAGAAACAGAAGTCACCTCTCCTGCCCTCCCCTGTAACTTCAGGGCCTAGAGCAAACTCAGAGTAAGGACATGCTGCCTCAGCAAAAAGTCAGCTTCCTTATGACAGCTCCCACCCTGTGAAAGTACCCTGGGATGAGCCCACCCAGGTGTCTGACACTCTTCCTCTAGCCTGCCAGTAGCTTCTATTGAACAGAGGGACAAACAGCACAGAGGACAAAAGGTCCCTTTCTTCCTCTCACTTCATCTCTGTCCCCTTTCCATCAACTCTCAGCAAGACCCAGAAAAACAAGCCCTCATGCTGCCTCCCGCCTCCTCCTTCCCCTCCCAAGTAACCTAAGTGTATCCGACCCATCAAGTGCATTAAACACCGTGGATTTTAAGGCATGAGTTGGCAGGGTTACCACGGCTGCCTTCGCCCTGAGGGGCACACTGCCCAGGATTGATGGAAATAAATAAAACAGATTTACAGTTTTCATACTTGGGAAGCAGGGAGTTGGAAGGGAAGAGAATAGAGGGAGGAGCAGGGTGCACTGGGACTCTAGATCTTTCTGAACCTCGGCCGGGAGCCCACTCCTTCTCCCACCCAAGCTTCTGCTGACTGGAAGTTGCTTTCTCTTTAAACCCCTGAAGGAGCCCAGCTGTTAGTCAGCGAGCAGACCCTGCTCCCAGGGGGTGGCTCTGGCTCTGCATTTTCTAGCAGAAATGTTGTTGTTGTTGTTGTTAGGTCCTACCCAGGTTTGTTGGCTGGGAGACTCTGGGCATTTGGAGGAAAGTGCCCAGGCCCCCCGGCCTTGCCATTAAAGGGAATATGGACATGGAGTAGTGGCCAGTGTAGAGAAGAAGCAGGAGTTCCCCCACCGTGTGTGGTACTGCTGTGGGTGGAAATGAAGCTCCAGAGGGAGAAGAAGAACACTGAACAGGAGGCTGAGTCGATGGGGGAAGATGTAGTGATCTGCCCTGACCTCAAGACAGGTGGGCCTAGGCGCTCGTACCCATTTGCCCATCTTGCAGAGGCAGGCTTGGAGGTGCCATATGGAGCCCAGGTTACCTTCCCAGGCACCTGGGGTAGGAACTTTGGACCTGGGTGGGATATAGAAGGGGTCCAGTCCTCATGCCAGACCACGAAAATAGGCACAAAGAACTGAGGCAGTGTTTGGAGCTGGGGACTCGTGCTCAGTGAGATGACAGGTACACCCTCCTGTATCAGGCAGAGCTATTCCTATTCCTAGTGATCTAGAGTCACTACAAACCAGTAAGGCCTTCCTACCAGGTGGGGGCTTGGGGAGCACCCCTTCCACCAGCTGTCCAGGGACCCAGTGAAAATTTCCTGAGGAACCTGAGTTCTACATGTTTAGGTCCCAAGTTTAGGAATATTCTTCCCAGGGCCTACATCCTTCAAGTACAAGCCAGCACACGGCCAGACAAGCCTGCTTCTAGGAGTACTGGGACTTGCCAGCTGAGGCTGACTCTGAATCTCCTGCTTATCATTGGCCAGCTAGCGTGAAGACAAGTGAGGGTTGGAGCAGAAATGGTCGGGATTAATAGCCACTGGGAGAGGCTGCGGTGGGAGGAAGGTGGGTGCTCTAGCTGCCATCTCTCTATGCTCAGGAGGTTTGTAGTTGACTCTCCCCCACAGGCCAGCTGTCCAGCACCCTGCCGGTGGCCATCTTGGTGTGTTGACATTGGGACAGCCCAGAATGTTAGAGACTCCTGCCTAGCGATCACTCATCTCTGTCTCCCCTTAACTTACCTGGGGTTCCTTGAGTACCCTTCCCATACCTGGGCCCCGTAGGCTAGGGTTGGCTCCTAAAAGCACTGCAGGCTGTCACCATCTGGCTAGCTCTGGAGAGCATTCATTGACTGGAGCCTCTCCCTTCCAGATGGAGCACTTCCCCAAATACCCTGCTGGAGGTCAGAGGCCTTTCTGCTTCTACCTTTTGTCACTCCTTAAAACAGGCCAGGCCAAAGAAAGAGGGTGGGAAAGGCGGGCGGAAGTCAGCAGCCTGAATGCCCAGTGAGTGGGTAGCCCCCCCCCCCAGCTGCCCACAAGTCAGGCCTGGGGGGACCCTGGGGCAGCAACATGTCCTTACAAGACTCTGAGAGTCCGAGCCAGAAGAATCTGGGAAGGGCATGAATGTCCAGAGCATGAGGCCAGGGGACCTGGGAAGGATTGTGACGACCCGGATGGGGAGGCTGGTTTGGCCTTGCAACTGTCCTAGCTTGTACTTGAAGGGTGTAGGGGAGTGGGGCCCTGGGGAAAACATTCCTGAAGCCACATGTGGAGTTCAGGTTCCCCAGGCACCCCAGAGGGATGCTCTGGGTCAAGCTTTCTCCTGCCCAGCCTGGCCACATACAGTACGTAGTGGCTCTGGAGTCACTACAAACCCAGTAAGGCCTTCCTACCAGGTGGGGGCTTGGGGAGCACCCCTTCCACCAGCTGTCCAGGGACAGTGGTTGAAATGGCAGTGATACACAAGTTCACAGCAGCCTGGCAGGTGTGGTGCAGCACTTCTAGCAGACACTGAGCCCCCAGACAAGAGCTCTGTGGACAAATCAGTGTGGTCTCAGCTCTGAGGGAAAAGTGACAGCCTCTCTCTTGAGTCCCAGGGGTGTTCAGTTGTTCCCTTGGAGGAGCGGGGAGCAGCCATTACCCATCCAGGTAGCACCCAGGAGGCACAAAATGGGGGTGGGGGTGGGGGAGGCAGGAAAGAACCACATCCACAAGGCTCTGAGCTGTGCCTGGTAGGCATGGAGACCCTTCCTAAATGACACATGACCCCCCCACACACATACTGGCCATTTCCCCCTGCCGTTTCCTGAGTCACAGCCCCACACCAGGGGCTCCTTGCTGAAAGGACACAGACATGGACCCGTGTCCAGGTTAGCACAAGAGGACCCTTCACAGACCCTGATCAGTTCCCCACACACACACTCCACCTCTCTGCCTTGTCCCCAGGCACTTTCCAGGCCATTGTCTCATGATGAATAGCACTTTAATATGGGTATTAAAAAATACAGGCAAATGTGTAATGCTTGCAAGCTGTGTTCCATTATTGACGCTATGCTTGAGAGCCAAGCAGGCAGCTCAAGCCGGGCTAGGATCAGCAGAGAAGTGATGACGCAGCAGCCCTGCAAGGCAGCCATCTGCCAGGCCTCCACTGGGCAGAGACAGGCACAGGAGAGGCAGAGCGATGAGGAAGAACTCGGGCTCAGAAAGCTGACTCTTCTAGTTCTAAAGTCTCCATTTCTCCTCCCGAGTCATCTGAGTGACAGCACCCTGTCCTGAACCTCAGACTGCTCTTCTCGGCAAACTGCAGAAAGCCACGGGAAGGCCTTGTTAACCCTCCAGTGCTAGGCACCTGGGAGCTGTGGCTGCCTGTGCAGTCAGTCCTGTGATGCTTCCTGATGGAGGAGCTACAGCATCCCATTCTGACCTAAAGTTCCCACCCACCCCCTCTGCCGTCCTGTGCAGGCTTCACCTCCTGTCCTCTGGTTTCTAGGGCAGCACCTTGGCATGGTGGGCACTCTGGACAGGACAGAAGCTGCTCTCCTCGCCCTGACCTGGCCTGTCACTGTTACTCCTGTCCTTTGGCACTTCTGTGACACAGTGGCATGGGAGGTGTTGGCCCCCACCTCTGCTTCCTTCCCCTTGCCACAAGCTCTAGCTGAAGGACTAGAAACCCCACCCCAGCAGGAACCCTGGCAGCTGCTGGCCAGCAGTGCAGCCCACCAGGCTCTGCCTAGCAGTCTCCCAGGATGAGGTTCTCATCAGAGTCAGACCTTGGCAGGGGCTTCCCACTGTTGCTCTCTAGGGACCTGTTCCCAGCTTCCCACTCCCCACTATGGCCTTTCACAAGGGAGACTCCTGGTGGGAAGGTGCTGTCGTTAGAACCTAAGTACTGCCTCCCAGAGGGTCGTATGGTAAAGACTTGGTCCCCAGGGTGGTGCTATTGGGTGGTCACTTGGAGCATGCTCTTAGAGGGGTTTGTGGGACCTCAGTCTCTCTGCTTCCTGCTTCTGATGGAAGTGTTTTGCTTCACCCTTTACATCCCCAATTTAGGCCCAAAGCCAGGGAGCCTCCAGGCTTGTACTGGAGCCTCCAGAACCATGAGCCAAAGAAACCTTTTGTTGCTGCTTCAAGTGTTTCATCACAGTAGCAAAGCCCAGATGATAGCCATGTGCTGTGTGTTCTGGCCCGCTGTCCAGGCTATCATGGAAGTGTATGCTCTGGAGGCTTCCTAGGATAAACTGGACTCCCCAGGGAGTCAGGAGACAGGGCAGGACAACCCTGGGTTGGCCTGTTTGGTGTAGGGGTAATTTTAAGTGTAGATGTCTGTTGTCTGCCAAACAGCATTGACAGCATGTAGGAGCCTGCCTGTGGGTGAACAGGGAAGTGCCAGAATTGGGAACAACACACCTGCAGGCCTGTCCATGCCCCTTTTTATTCTTTTTCCATTTTTCATGTGTTTGTAGTGGGGAGGCATGTTTTTTTCATGTGTGGGCATGCATGTGTGTGTATATGCATATAGAGGCCCAAGGATGATATTGGGACTTGTCCTCAATAGCTCTTCCATCATATTCACTAAGGTGGGGTCTCTCAAACCTAGAGCTTGCCGATATGGCTAGTCTGGCCAGGTTCCTCTAAGGATCTCATTTCCACCTTCTGAGGCTGGCCATCACACCACCTGGCATTTACATGCATTTTGGGGGATCCAGATTCAGGTCCTCGCACTTAGATAGCACACACTGTAACCACCGAGCCATTTCCCCGGCCTCTGTACATGAAGCCCTTGAACATGATGAGCAAGGTCCCTTCATGCAGTAACATCCAACCAGCTGCTGGGCATCAGGCCCTCTTAGTTCGAGGTACTTGAGGGTCGCAGACAAGCCCTAGTGTGAGAGACAAGAGTCTGGCAGAAGTGCAGCCGCAGTGAC
The DNA here is from genome assembly GCF_949786415.1 of Peromyscus eremicus. Classification (NCBI taxonomy): domain Eukaryota; kingdom Metazoa; phylum Chordata; class Mammalia; order Rodentia; family Cricetidae; genus Peromyscus; species Peromyscus eremicus. Next base: position 97,406,993 of record NC_081420.1, on the reverse strand, counting down.
AGTGCTCAGGAAGGATAGGACCTGCTCTGAGAAGAGGGTGGCAGGCAGAGAAGGCACATCACACCCAGGCTTCCCCAGGACACAATGGACACGAGACCTCAATGATGTAGTAGGTCACATCAGAAGACAAACCCAGAGGCTAAGGTGTCCCTAGCAAAGGATGCTGAAGCTGGGCTTCACAGTAGATCTAACTGGAAGTCATAGATGAGGCCGTAAGAAGGGGAGGGGCCAGCTTGGGTCTGCCGTTTAGATTGGTCAGAGTTGGTGTGGGAGGGCCTGGAGAGACACTTAGCTTTTTGAGTTCATACTGCTTTTACAGAGGATCCAAGTTTGGTTCCCAGCATCTACATTGAGCATCTCACAACTATCTGTAACTACAGTTCCAGGGGCATCTGAGGTCCCCAGCCTCTATGGGCGCCTGTGCTATGACATAGACATACATACACACAATTAAAAATAATAATATTTTTAAATAAATAAATTTCTTTTAAATGACCAGGGAGGCAGACTGAGAAATGTCTTGGGACTGACCAACAGGACATGGCTGGCTTTTTCCCTGGGCAGTGGTAGCCCAGAGGAGATGATACTGAAGTGGGAGATGCTCAGAGGCAAAGCCCTGAGCCCATGGCTGGACCAGGATGAAGGGCTGGGGATCATGAAGCTGAGTGGGCAGGAGAATGGAGTTTACTACCACAGGAAGGTGAATCTGCAGGAATACCAAGAGTCTCGTTGTGGTCCTATGACTCTCAAAATGCCTGGGAGACATCCACAGGGACTGACCCCTCTATAGTCCAGGGCAGGAGAGGCACATGTGGAAGTCACTGACTCTAGGCCACTTTGAATATATTCATGAGACTCGAGCCCACTGGGAGACGAAGACCAGAGAAGGGGAGGTGGCACAGTCAGGTGAGGTGGAGGGAACCAGTGGCAAAAGAAAAGAGTATTTCCAGAGGACTCTACCACCCTGACCTGTAACACTGTCAGCATGCCCCAGGTTCTCTGGGACAGCAGGAGACCATGGTGCCTTCTTGTTTCTTCTCAACCTTGACTGTCCCTCCAAACCATCCCTAACCCTCTGGCTGCTGCAAGTCGCAGCCTGGCTGACCTGGGGTCCTTGGAAAGCACCGCCTAGCAGCCGTTCAGCTGCTGGTCTCTGTCATGGAGACGGCAGCAGCTGCAGGCGACAGACACTTGTGACCATTTGTCGGTTCTCTTTCCCTCCCTAGCCTGCCCTTTTTGAACATTTCTGTCCCATGGCCTTGGAGACAGGGCTCATCCAAGAGTGGATGGGGGCAGGAAAATTGTCTCACTTCTACAGAAGGGCTACCACCTGCCTGCTGACTGTCGTCTGTCCCGTGGTGGAGGCTTTTGTCCCTGGGGGCCATGCACCAAACACTGGGCACCTCACATGAGATGTCTTCCCACCTGCCTTCTGGTTACTCCCCCATTTTAGAGAAGTATTGCCCCCATTTGAAAGATTAAGAAATTTCTGTACAGAGATATTGGCTGGGTTTGAAGCCACAGAGCATTTGCCCACCCATATAGAAGTGGCCTTTACCACCTGAGTGAGTGTGCAGTGGAGATTCAGGAGTCCCTTGTTCATGGGTCCTCCCTCCCCCCCAGCCCCAACCCCACCCCACCATGCCCAAGTCTGCTGGTTCCATTGGATCTAGGCTAGAGCTATTTGTGCTTCATGGTTTGGCCTCTCCATTACCAAATACTCTGGGTTTTTTGGCTGGGGCTATGGCAGAATCACCTCAAGCCTAGTTGCAAAGCCATGACTGGTGTTCACAGAGAAGAAAGAAATGCAGCCCTAATCAAGTTCCATACAAGGTCAGTGCCTGGCAGGAAGTAAGTAGCCTTGTTGAAACTTTTTGAAGCTTGTAGCCTCCAAGTGTGGTTCATGTCCTTCAATGCACAGTACCTTGAAGCCTCTGCCCCTTGTCTGGTCTGTGGTGCTGCTTTCCTGGGGTTCGGGCAGTCAGGCAGGCAGAAGACATCAGCCACAGACAAGAGGCCCTGAGAAAGGAAGGTGTCTTGAACCACTAATCCTATCCAACAGAAGGCAAGCACGGTCACCTGCTCACTACCCCCTTGCCCACTCCTACTCCACCAACAGGCTCCTCCTAGTCTGACTTCAAAATGTGCTTGTCTGCTGTTATTTCACCTTGCCCCAGGGACCCTGGGAAACCTGCTTTGCTTCATTCTCTAGGTTCCTCTTTGGTGACAGAGACTCTTTCTTAGGGCCTAGTCCTTACCCCAAGGCTCTTAAGAAAAGAAATATATGGGGGCCAGTGGAGCTAGGCACTGCTATGGTCCAGGTGCTTCACCTCCCTGTGCCACTGGGTTGATATAGGGTCCATTCAGCCCCCAAATGCTTCTGGGCCCAGAGACCTGCAGGAATCCCTCTAGCTAAGGCTACAGCTGAACAGCACAAATACTCTGACCCCCGGGGGCGTTTCTGATTTGTGTGTGGAGGTATTCTCAGATAAAGATGAAGTCTAGAGAGAAGTAAGGTCCAAGAGGGGCAGGAACACCTCGGCATGGGGAGGCATTGTTGATGTATATGGGAGACACACAATATAACATAGATTTGGTGATGTATGTGAAATCCTAGGAAGGTATCTTGGTGCATCCCTGGTAGCCAGAGGCCTGACTGTTCTGTAGGGGAGGAGGGACACAAATAGAGCATATAAGCCATGGTTTCTGGATCAAGGTAGGTGATGTTGGGAAGTAAAGAGCGGGCTCTCTGTGCTCAGAGGTCCCATTCCCACGTACACTCCAGCACTGAGGCCCTACAGCCCTAGCAAAGAGCAGGTTCCTCTAGGACCTGAGAAGTCTCAGGAGTGTGACTTTCCTGGTTTGTTTTCTAGGCAGCTCTGCCTCCTGCTGAACGCAGAGAACATCTTCCACTCTATGGCAGACATCCTGCTTCGGGAGGAGGACCTCAAGTTCGCGTCCACCATGGTGCACACCCTCAATACTATTCTGCTCACCTCCACTGAGCTCTTCCAGCTGAGAAACCAGCTCAAGGACCTGAAGACCCTGGTACTCCTCTGACCTCAGTGTTAGGCCTGTGGGTGCACAGGCACACTCAGCTCACTCCTCAGCTGGTCCCAGGAAGCTCCCAGGGGGTGGGTAAACTGGGAGTCTTCCCTGCCCACGGCCAAGTCCACATGCTCTTCCCAATTCCTGATCCACCTTTCACTATTCCTTTGGAAACAGGCTCTGCTGGTTCTGGGATACTCTGCCCAGCAAAGGCCCTTCTCATGGTCAAAATTGAAATACTGCTGGGAAACAAAGGGTTAATTGCTCTCCTTGTGTTCCTCCTTGCTCTGGCCCCACTCCCACAGCTGGACACATCTGTCTTATAAAATGCCTGTCATCAGCCATAGTATCTCATTGTTTCCTGTCCCAGGCTTTGGGTAAGGATGCTCAAAGGGAGATCAGAAAGATCAGAGAGACATGCAGCTCACAGACCCACATGATTTGGCCGAGACATTGGGCTTCCCTCAGCTCACAGGGACCAGTGCCATCATGGATGCATAAGTGCCAGGAATTTATTTCCCAGTCTGGGTTTGGGCCATTTTCCCTCTGCCCCCTGTCCAGCATGACCTCAACCCTTCCCTGGGAGGCTCAAGGACATTTAAGCTCTTGTCTGTGAGGACATCTGAGGCCCAGTGGCTTGGAATGATCCTGGCCACAGCCCTGCCTTCCTCCTGTGGTTCCTTGCAGACATTCGCAGAGGCCTTAAGAATTTTCTTCAGGCTCAGGGGCTAAGTGTGGGCTCAGCTTCAGGACTGGTTTCCTGGTACACTGAGAGCATGAGGTAGGCTGCCCAAGTAGGGGAAGGTGGGATGTGAGGCTAGACAGAGGAGCCTGGCCCCTGAGGAAAGTTCTTCCAGCCCCAGGCTCTGGAACCACAGTTCTGAGAGACAATTATGTCATTTTGCCAGAGGCAAAAGTGCCAGCTTACAAAGGGTCGGCTCACTTGAGTAGGCCCTTGCTGCCACCACCACGTGGCCCTGTGAGGCCAGGAGCTAATGACAGGGTCTGAGGAGCCGTCAGCGTTTCCTTTGTGACAACTCGTTCCCAGCTGGGCTGCCAAACACAGCCCAGTGCTGAGCTGGCACCCCAGCTGCCCCCAAGAGCCCATGTCACAGCCCCTCGAGGGCCCTCCCCTCCGTAGGTCCGATGTGGACCCAGTGACGGGAGCCCAGCCTTCTAACTGCTGCACCTCTCCCCCAGGAAAGCCAGGACCTCTTCTGCTGCCTGTATCGTTCCTGGTGCCACAACCCAGTCACCACCGTGTCGCTCTGCTTCCTCACCCAGAACTACCGGCACGCCTATGACCTCATCCAGAAGTTGTATCCTCTCACTGCCGTTCAGTCCCCAGCGAGGGCAGGAGAGGCCCTGCTGCCATCTTCCTGTACTCGGCTTCCGGGGCTAGGGACAGACATCACTAAGGCCTTCCGCTGGGGATGCTGTGGGGTGTGTTCAGGAAGCTGCTGTTATCAGTACACAGGGCCCTTTAGAGCCTCCCAAAGGGGAGCTAGGCCTGGAAAACTCAGGAGTAGAGACAGGCTGAGTGAGAGAAGAGACAGTACTCCTCAGTTCCCTGTATCTCCTGCTAGCCCCTTCTGTGGACAGAAAAGGCACTGTTACAGAAACGTGCTGGGAGACCTGCAGGGCTGGGTCACATGGCAAAACTTTGGAAGCTTCAAGAAGGGCCAGGAGCCCACCACGCATAATCTACCACTGAGAAGCAAAACACCCTTATCTTTGAACCTGACTTATGACCTAGGATCAGAACAGTATTCAGGAAATAAGACTGACTTCTTGATGTAATGGGCCAGAAGCTGGGGGCCCTGAAGGCTTCAGTGAAGGGTCCAGTGTGTTCTTGCCTGGCACCCTTCCAAAGCCTAAGCCTGCCCTTCTTGGGCACTTGTGTGACCCAGAGACCAAGAGCCCACTGGCCAGTTCCCAAGCTTCCCTAGCCTGCTAATGAGTTATCCTCTCAGGCAAAAACCAGGAGCCTCTGTAGCCCTCTCTGCAGAGCTACAGGACCACAACAAATGTCTTCCTGAGCCCAGGAAGAGAGAGGACAGCTGTGGGAGCAGAATCCAAGCACCCATGCGAAAGGGACAGCTGGGCCACATCCCATCTAGAAGGGCAGAAAGGCAGAGTAGATGTATATTCTTCGTGTGCTAATCCACTTCAAGAGAGCCAGGCTGTGCACTGGAAACTAGGTCTCAGGGAGGGACACATGGAATTCTGAGCCCAGGCCCTGGGGTCCACCCTTTGTCGCTCCTTGGGCAAAGACACTTGAATGGGGACTTTCCTTGACTGCCCACCCAGTGGAGACCTGGAAGTCACCGTGGACTTCCTCACAGAGGTGGATAAACTGGTGCAGCTGATCGAGTGTCCCATCTTTACATGTAAGAGCCCTTGTCCGGACCCCTGCCTCTAACAGGGCCACAGACCTGCCATGGCCTCCAGCTGGCCTAGAGGAAGAGGTGGAGGTTTAGAGCCAAGTTCAGATACCATCTTGACTGAACTTGGAGACAGAAAAGAGGGCCATGACCCCAGGAGTGTTCTAGATTGTCAAGAATGTAATAGTAAGAGATGACGGTGATTAGTGATAAGCCAACTAGAGTGGGATGGTATGCATGGCATCAGAACTTAATTTTGTCTGTTTTCTCAAAGCCAGTGCTGACATGAAACCCATCAGATACTAAAACCAGACCCTGACTCTGGGGTTCTGGGCACCCCTTACATGTATTCCTGCTCATCCAGGAGCTGTGCTGTCTCCTCTCCTGAGGGAGAGAGAGCAGTTGCCAGGAGCCAATGGGCGGGAGCTGCCTGGTGAGTAACACCAGGCTGAATGTGCAGAAGCAGCACTAACTGGGCGAGCACAGCTCTTGGCTCCTCCACACATGCAGCGTCTGCTCCCCAAAGCGGAAAGCACTCTGAATAACATGTGTGTTGACAGCGTGGTAGAGAAGCCAGAGGCAGCCCTGGCTGTAGCCACCTTCCTAGCCTAGGTGGCCACCTGGGCCTCTAGCTCCTTGGCAACATCTCTGGTCTGAGCAATAAGCCTTTACCTTGGGACCAAAAAGAAAATTCAGGGCCTCAAAGATCCTCCTTCCCAGCTCCCTCACAGTTAAAGGACCAGCTGTTCCAAGCAGCAGGTGCTGCAGTGACTCAGGTCCTGGAGACAGCAGAGCAGGAGGGAAACCTTCTTCTCAACCTGTGCAAAGCATGCCCTGCCTAGCATCTCACTTCCTGAGGGCCGGCCCCACAGGGTAGAGGGGCTCCCTGAAGGCAGGTCTAGGCGGATCCAGAGGAAGCCCTGAGCAGTTCATCCTCGAGTAGATGGGGAAGGTGCTGCCCGCAAAGATGCAAGGCAGGCCTAGTGCCTCTAGGCTCAAAGGGAAGAAAGACCTGGAAGTAGGTGCAGGCTTTTCCAGAGCTGTGTGCATGGTAGAAAGTTGTGCTGTGCACACACCTTGCAGATCAACTCTTCTGTAACCCCAACAGCTGTTCCTCCCTTCTCCCCCAGCTAGCTAAGCATTCTCCAATGCAAGTTAGTCCCCAGTTACAGCCTATCTGGAGCTAGCATCCAGTCTCATAGGTCCTGGGCTTCTGACTATCCAGCTCTAAATGAGGGCTCACACAAGCCCTTGGGTTTGGTTAGTTTGCTTGAGTGGTTCACAGAACTCTGGAAGCACATTTACTGCTTCTCATAAAGGACACTACAGTGGAATCGGAGGAAGAGGAGGGCATACCTTTCCCAACCTAATCCAGAGTTTTTATGGGAGCTTCATTATTTACACATGGTTGATTTACTTTGGCTATTGGTGATCAGCTCACCCTTCAACACATCAGCATGCAAGACGTTTTGTTTCAGAGACTGGGGATTGTAGGAGTTCTGTGCTGGGAAACTTGGATGAATACCAGATATGGATGTTACCATATCATAGGTGCCTATGACTTCTGCCTCTTGGGATAAGAGAGGCCACCCAGTCCTCAGCTACCTGGCACCAGGGCCTGACCCCTCAGGCTCCCAGCATCCTCCCAGACTCCTTGCTCAACTCCTGCTAAGAGGCAAGACCCACTCTCTAGAAGGTGTGGCTCATTATCTACACATAAGGTCTGCCAAGGTCTAAGATGCAGGAGGAGCGGTGGTACTGCAAAGGCCAGGAGGACAGGGAAAGCAGCTCTCCTGTCCGATCTCACCATCAGGCCCTGGATAGGCTGCAGCCACCTTGAGATGCAGCTGGCCACTAGCAGGTCTAGACTCCTAGGGTTGACATACATCCTGGGCAGAGAGCAAGAGTGTCCCCACCCTTGAAGGGGTGGGGCGGTGAGTGGCTATGTCTAAGTTGGATATCCAAATCACCTCCCAGACACTCTGGGCTTTGGTGTATGCCTCACTACACAAAAAGGCATTTTCCCTCCTGCCCTCCCTTAGCAAAGCCCTAATCCACTCTTTCTCTCCAGCTTACCCTATTTATAGCTCACGTGCTGGCACGTGCAGAGCCAACTGGGGAATCTGTTATTCTACAAGCCCCCACCCCCAGCCCTCATTACCAAGGAAGCAGCTGAGCCTAGGGGAGGTGGGCCTAGCCCAACAGCAGGTTTGGGATCTTAGGCTGAGGGGGCTGCTAGATAGGGCAGTCAAATGGCTGGGTAGGGAGAAATTAGGTCATGGAAATGGCTAAAATTCTGTGAGAGATAAGGGCCCAGGCCTGGCTGGCTAGGGAGGAGCCACTGCTTCATCCTAAGGCAGGTATGTCTCAGCCTAGCAGTACCAGGTCTGGGATGCTTCCAGTCCTCTCTAGATAGGCTAAGGCAGGGGATCTGGGCTAGTGTATTCCAGAGCAGGGCCAAGATCCCTGACCCCTGACCTCTACCCTGCTGCAGATCTGCGCCTGCAGCTGCTGGATGTGAAGAACAACCCATACCTGATCAAGGCCCTGTACGGCTTGCTCATGCTGCTGCCTCAGAGCAGCGCCTTCCAGCTGCTCTCTCACCGGCTCCAGTGTGTGCCCAACCCAGAGCTGCTGCAGACTGAGTGAGTGCTGGGCCCAGGGCACTGCCCTCTGCCTCCAGGCCTATATCATGGGAGATCCTAGGGGCTTGCTGAAGTGCCCTGTTCCTATACCCCTTTGTCATATCAACCCTGTCCACCCCACAACTACCTTTCTTTTGTCTTCAAATCCACAACAGATCCCAAGACGGGAGGTCCTGGGAGTGTTTATGGGGCAGAAATACATAGCTGTGCTTTTCTGAGCAGCTTGGGGGAGCTCAGAGAGACTAGGCCTCAGTTTGAGATCTTTGCCCAGCAGAGGCCCCTAGAGAGAGGAGCTCCAGGGATGGAGAGTGAGTGAGGGGTCCCGAGAGCCAAGTAGAGCCAAGTCTTAGGCACCTTCCGGCTTAGATGCCTCATCATTCCATTCTAGTAGATGCTCACCTGACCCTCTGAGAGTCCCAGCATCACTAGGACCTTCCCACTACCAATCCAGAGGAATAGGAGCCAAGAATGGACCTGAGCTACTCTATTAGGGTCCTACTCTCAGGAAGAACATGTCTGACTGGCCCAGCCTGGCATCCTCTGGGCAGGGGGGATCCAAGCTCCCACCCTGAACCCTCTGCTGGCCCTGGCCCCACAGCCTGTTGGGCTGTGTCTATATTTGGTAACCCTTGGAGGCTTCGCCTCATCCACAGGCATTTGGCATTGGAGATGGAAAATTTCACTTGTCAGGTCACCATGGAAACAAGCAGAGCCACTGAGAAGATTTACGCTGAATGGAGTGCACCCAGCTTGCACCAGCTGCCCTGTGTGTCTAGAATTCCCTCCTAGGCCATTGGAGCCACTCAGCAGGCCTGGCGCCTTGCTGCAGCGAAGGCCTCAGGCATTTGCCCTGAGGGTAGATGCAGACAGCCTCAGGATAAGCCTGCTGCCCAGTCCACCCTTCCCTGCACCTTTCTGAGTCAGCCTGTGCTGACTGTGTCTTGTCAGCTCCAAGTTTCAACCAAGTGAAGTCTGGAATACTTGGTGTGTTGAGTATACATACCAGGATGCAGGAAAGCCACTGCAGGCTTGGGCTGGTCTGGATTCCCCAGATGAGCATCTCCTGTTCTGAGAGGAGAGAGGTCTTGAGGTGACAGCATGCCTCCTCGGCCTGCCCTCTACAGGCACTGATGAGGGGAAGGTGGAGGAAGGGCACTGCCCTGGGAGAGGCCTCAGACCAGGCAACAAACCCTGCCACTTCCCAGAGCCACTTTCTTGTCTGGGAGGGGAGGGGAAGGGAAAGCTGTCCCGGTCAAGGCAGGATAAATCCTCAGAGAAACTAGATACCAGAGTTTCCTTGGCCTCTGTGTGGTCCAACAAGATACTCTTGAGCACAAGGAATGGGCCCTTGTGGAGAAGACTCTTACGTGGATCAGTGAATGATTTTAGGCCTGGAATAGGATCTGGCCCAAGTTCTCCATAGCTTTGCTGTGTGGCCTCAGGCATGTTCCATACCCTCTCTGGGCTCCCAGTTTCTTGATAAATGCACATGGGGACTAAATGGGCAGGAGGTGTTGGGGTGTTGTTCTCAGCCTTCCTGCCTTTGCAAGGAGCTGGGAAAGTCGGATGTAGATACAGGCATGGAAACAGTGGGTGGTAAGGAACCTCAGACAGCTGGAGGAAGAGTCAGGTTGCAGGTTTGGGTGCAGAGGGGCAGCTCCCACTCTGGAAAGGGGCTGTGGGCATTCCCAGCCCAGGGTGGGGCAGGCAGCTGGCCTGCAAGCACAACAGCTGGGCAAGTTTATGCACTTGCCACCCACCCACACCTCCCTGTGTTCTCACCAGGCTTGGGGGCCAGAGGCCACTCTCAGGCTTCGGAACCACCCTCAGGGAGGCAAGAGGGGTTCCCTAAAAGAAAGCTGGTGGCAGATATATGGTGGGATGGCAGGGGAACATGTCAGCTCTAAACTGGGGACTCACCACTCCACCCTGCTATGTCAGCCAGGTGTCCCTGTTACAGTACCTGAGGATTATGGGGAAGAAAGCATGGCATTGTGATGGGTACGGTGATGCTTATAATCCAAACACTGGAGAGAGAGGTAAAGGCAGCAGAGTCAGGAGTTCAAAGGTGTCCATGGCTACAAAGGCCAGCCTGAGGTACATGAGATGCAGTCTCAAGCAAATAGCAAGGCGGATCATGGCAGGGAAGGATCCCCCTACCGTGGGGCAGAACAGCTCACTACTCTGAGGTCCCAGAGAGCAAGGTCCAGCCGCTTCCCCAGCCCCACCCCGGGTATCTTTGTTCTAGTTTGCTTTCTGTTGCTGTGACAAAACACTGACCAAAGGCAACTTGAGGAGGAAAGGTTTTATTCTGTCTCAGACTTCCAGATAATAGTCCGTCACTGAGAGTCACGGCAGGAACTGAAGCAGAGACCGTGGAGGAAGGTGGCTTACTGGCTTGCTCAGCTTACTTGCTTATACAACCCAGGACCACCTTGCCCAGGGGTGGCACCACCCATATCAGTCACTAATCCAGAAATGCCCATATACATGCCTACAGGCCAGTCTGATAGAGGTGATTCCTCAGTTCCCTCTTCCCGAGTAACTCTAGTTTGTGCCAAGTTGACAAAAAACTAACAACACTCCCCAAAACAAACCCTCTTATTAGTCCTCGCTCTGGACTTAGGCCCCAAGGTTTCTAAGGGTGTTGTCAAGATAGCATGTAGACTCCTGGGCACCCCCCAGTGTCATCTTTGTGGCCTTGAATCTCTCCCCTGTCCCAGATTAAATTGTTTGTCTAACAGCCACACCCTGGACCTAGGGCTACAAGCTCCAATTCCCTCTGCCCCCTTAGGAGTCTGGGTTGTTCCCTCTGCCAATAGCTGTTGGGCCAGAGAGGCCCCTTCTCCCATTCCCAGGGGAGTCAACCAGCAGCAGAAGCCCCCAAATAACAACCAGGTAGGCATCACCAGGCTACTTTCACGTGTCAACCAACAGTGGTCAAACCCTGGCTCAGGAGGCCATGGCTCAAGGCCCAGGGAAACATCGGCCACAGATACTAAGATGTTTTCAGGCATTGTGTCTTCTTTAAAGAAAGGAAGGAGCAGTGTGGGCTAGCACATGGAAGGTAGACTCAACTCCCCAAAGTTGAATCTGGGAGTTGTGCCCTGATCCTGTCCTGAAACTGAGCAGGCCACAACACCTTCTGGCTTCAGCCATTGGTTTTTCTAATCCAGCCAACCTCACTGGGGAAGGTGTGATTGTGGGAGCTCTGTTGTGTCTCCCTAGTCTAGACAGCAGCCAGGTGCACCAGGCTTTGGGCTGCTTGCTCTCCTTGGGGTGGCAGAGCTGTGTATAGCTGCCCGTCTCATACCTGAGCTGGGGCTGGACACCAGGCAAGTCTTTCATGTAATATCAGGAGGGAACTTATATCCACACCATGGCATGGCTCCTGTGGCAGCCTCCTTTACAGATTAGGAAATGGAGTCACATGCCCAAGGTCAAATGTCTAGGCCAGGCCTGCCTAGCTCCAGCCATGCTGGGAACTCTTCACCAACTCAAAGGTCCCAGGAAGTCTGCATAGCTGAGTGGCCCTCAGTCTTCATGAAACCCTTTGCCAGGGCTTTGCCAGGGCTTCCAAGCCAGTAAGGGAAGGGGGAAGGGGGACACCTAAGGCTGTGCTGGAGAGACAGGAAGGAGACAGGGACCTGGGTGGCAAGCTAAACACAGTTGATGTGAGAGTTGGGAGGACCACGTGCACTGTAGACAGACCGTGCACAGCCTGTGCGGCTATACACAACAGCTAAGGAGAATGGGAGCAGCAGGATGTAGGTGCCATCGGCATGTTCACTGGTGAGATAAGCTCTTCTCTGGGGACAGTAGTGACTGCAGGCCTTGGGACCCAATGCCCTGCCAGGCTGCAGGTCCAGCAGAGACTTCAGTGATCCCAGCACCAGCCATGCCACTGAGAAAGGGCTGAGCTGCTACCTCCCCCTTCTCTCCAGACCCTGTTCCAGGCCCCAGCTGGCTTCCTGGCTGGCTGCTAGCCCTGGCTCTCACCCCAAAGGGAGCCACTGGTAAACAGGAAATGCTTCCCCATGCAATGCCTGCTCTGGGCGCCATCAACAGCCCACAGGCTGAGAGATATCAAAGCAGTGTATTGGCTATTCCCACCAGCTGCAGGAAAGGGGGTAGGCATGGGACCCCAAGCACTGTGGGCTGGCTGGTGTAAAGGTACTGCTGGGCAGGGACACACATGCCCAGAAGCTGACTCCCACCAGAACCTACCATGATGCAGATACTGATTCTGACTTCTGCCCATCTTCCCAGAGACAGTCTGAAAGCTGCCCCCAAGTCCCAGAAAGGTGAGTCCCCCAGCATCGACTACACAGAGCTCCTGCAGCACTTTGAGAAAGTCCAGAGACAGCACCTAGAAGTAAGACACCAGCGCAGCGGGCGTGGGGATCACCTGGACCGTAGAGTTGTCCTCTGATGTGCCTGGCACGGAAAGGGCCCAGGTGGGCCCTGAAGCACTCAGGGTCTCCAGGCTGAGGCCACAAGATGCCCGAGAACCTGCCTCATGCAGGGCTGGACCTGACCACCAGCCCAGGACAGGGAGAGGAACAGTCTGTCAACCACAGCTCCTCCTCCCAGCGCAGTGCCTGGACCCCAGCACTGTCAGCTACACCCTGCCTGGGACCAGTGGCTTCCCTCCTGAGTCAGGCCGCAGCCTCAGAATCTGAAGCAGCCTCTTTCTAATTCCCCTGTGAGAAGAGCTTGACCTTGGCCCCAAAGCACTGGCATGGTGTCTATGTATATGTACATCTGCGTGGATGATGCACACAGACCAGCACAAAGACCTCTACAGAATGATGTCCATCCCTGCCCCAATAAAGAAATGACAGAATCCTTAACCAAACCCGCCTGCTCCTTTCTTTGCCGGCACCTATACCTAGCCTGATGCTGTAGCTGCCCTGGGGCCTGGCCTGCCCTGGAAAGCTGGCTTCATGCTGGGCCCTGCTCATTCACCTGATGGGGATGTGGGTCCAGGGCTCAGCTCTTCCCAGGACCAGCACCTTCTTCTTGGCTTTACTCCCATTCCTTAATCCTGGTTTCTGATTCCCTGTGCAATGTGGATGTCCCCATAGGCAGGGATCGCACAGCAGGACACTGCAGATCACTGAGTAGTGGGAGGAAAGTAGTCAGAGATGGATTCCCCAACCTTTGATTTAGCTCAAAGAACCTCTGTACCTGTCACCAGGCTTTGGCTCCTCTTGGCTTGGCCTTCGGATGAACCCCTAATTGCCTACTATGTCCCTTTAGTCGCTAGGAGTTTGTACCTGCTTTTCCCTAGAGCTCTAACTATGTGTCCCCCATGAGAGTAGGTTCACCTGGAGTCTCCAGGACGACGGCAGTATTTGCCCTCGCCCACGTGCACATGCGCGCATCCCCACACACTACACTGCAGGTCCGACAAAGACCCCTACTCACGAGGAAGTTGGGCCAGGACACCATCACTATTTCCAACCCCAATCCAGGTGGCATCGGCACCAGTTAGAAAAGGAGCGGAAGGACATTTGTACAGGAGGGCTGGAGTTTATGGATGGCCTGTGGGGTGGACAGCTCCAACGCAGCCAGCTCCCGTTCCCCTCTACACGCCTGCTCCGCGTTAGCCGTCGGTCCGGCGGGGTGCGCCAAGGACCTCATCCACGGCGGGGACTCATCTTTAGCGAGCCCAAGGCCTTGAAGGTACAAGCTGGGGGCCGCTCCCGCCGGGGACTGATCGGGCCCCGCCCCTGCGCCGCCCGGACCCGCGGTGGCGCCCGCGCCCGCCAGCCCCTCTAGCCCGACCAGTCTGGCAGCGCCAGGGCTCGGATTTCAAAGCCCTGGTTTCTGGCCGTGAATGGGCCCGCGCCCGCCCGGCCTTTCCCACAGCCCCCTCCCGCGCTCCCTCCCCGCGGCCCTCCCTCCGCCGCGCCCACGTGACGCCCAAGCCTCGGCGGCTCGGATTACCGCCGCCGCCGCTCCAGTGCCCGCGCCGAGGCTGCGCCGCGAACTGCCCGCGCCGCGCCCCCAGCCTCACCGAGCCATGGCCCGCGCCGCCCGCCCACGGCCCGCAACCCCGGAGCGCGGCTCTGCCGGCCGCTGAGAGCGCGGCCCCGAGGCGGGAGCCCCGGCGCGGCCCCGGAGCAGCGCCCGCGGCGGCCCGGCCCCTCCCCTGCGCGGCTCCCCGCGCCCCTTGCGCGCCCTGCTGCTGCGCGCCCGGCCCCAGCATGGAGACGGCAGAGAAGGAGTGCGGCGCCCTGGGCGGGCTCTTCCAGGCCATCGTCAACGACATGAAGGTACCCCCGGGCGGGCTCCGGGCGCGGGTCCCCTCCGAGGGACGCGTGGCGGGCAGCCGTGTCCCGCTATGGCCGTGCGGCGCGATGTTCGTGCGTGTGTGTGTGTGTGTGTGTGTGTGTGTGTGTGTGTCCGTGCCCTTGTCTGAGCCTGTCCTGCTGCGCCCGCCTTGCATTCAGGTCTCTAGGTGCCTGTCTGGGTCCGGGTGAGGGGGTGAGTGCTCGCAGGTTGGGGTGTCCGTGAGGTCGTTCCATACGATCCCGATCCAAGGCTGAGCACCCGCGAGCTCCCTGTGCCCCAGACCCCTCAACTATGAATTGGGTTGTCTCCAGGACCGACCCTTAAGTCCCTTTAACGGATCCAAGGTTTCTCGGGCCTCCGCCCCCTTCCACCACAATGCCCCCACACACACATACCCCGACGCCCCAAAGCCCAGACAATGCTGTCACCGCCAAGGCAGGAAAAAATAATAAAGCAAAGAACCGTTAACTCTTTCCCCGCCAGCCTCGGTCTCTGCGTGGACGCAGCCCCACCCCCCACCAACAACCCCAGCAAGCTCCAGTACTCCAGACCTCGGGTGGGGCCATCCCTGCAGCCCAAGGATAGGACTGAATCCACCTTGGGGGGGAGGCAGGGAGAAGGCTCGGTGTTGGTGAAGCAACCCCGGGCCAAGGGAAACGTTTTCAGCAACCCCCACTTCCTGATCACTCAAGGTCAGACTGAGCTGGCACCCCTTTCAGATGGGGAAACTGAGGCCTGGGAATGGCTCAAGGTCATTAAGGAGACCATTAGATCCTGCTTCTGACCTCAGCCCTAATTTAACCAAATTCTCCCTCACCCCAAAAGAGGCCCGCGTCTGACAGGACTGCTCCAAACTGACTAGGCAGGGAGAGCCTAGCTTCAGTGGCAGGGCGGGAGTCAAGAGCCAATGTCCCTGCCCTTCACCACACTCCTTTCTTCGTCTAGGAACAGGATGGCAGATAGGGAAGGAACTAGGCCCTGCACAGAAACTCCTGAGCCTCCCCACTTCCCCACCTTAGGCTCACACACACACCACCCAGAATCCTACTAGACCCTGGGGGCTGCAGAACCCACATACAGCTGCACCCTACCCAAGGGTTTCAGGCAAGTGCTTCGGGAAGGTGGTAGCTTGCAGAGAGGCGAGAGATTGGGGCTCCCCCCCAGTGCTGCTGAGGGAACATCCCCAGTGCGGAGAGGCATATCGTCCAGATCCTTACCCCCTAAAAAGAGGCCTGAAACCACACTGGCCTGGGACTTGCCGCTTAGCAGCATGTCAGTGCCCTCCCATAGTTCTGTACTTTCCCCTGGGACCCCCCTCCCTGGCAGCTCAACCTGACGGCTCCTTCCCTGGCCCGCAGCGTTCTCTGCCCATCTTATAAGCGTTATAATCTTGGTGCCAGCATCCCTTTCTGAAACTGGGTAACCCAGACCACCTCCCCTGGCCACTCCTGGGCTGGCAGAGGGTGGGAGGCGCCGGCACTGCCTCCCACTGGCAGCCACTCAGCCAACACTGCAGCAAGCAGTCACTTCTGCCCAGAAGCAGCAGCAGGACGGTATCCTCCGTTTCCGTCAGTTGCCAGGAACTCCGATGAGACACAGGGTCCAGTCTCAGCAAGGAGGTCAGGCTAAGTGGCAGGCCAGATTTCTAGATGCGTGGGGGCAGGATGGAAGAGGCCTTAGCAAGTGTTGTCACATCACACACGATGTGCCTTTATCAATGGCATGCATGTGATCAGGGACCCTGGCATGATAGAGGGGACCGGCCACCTCAAGGCTGGCTGACTGGACTTCAGAAAACCGCTTCAGGCTGTCTCACTCGTGACCGGACTGCCCCGTGAGGCTGATCTCCAGCGAGCTCCCCACAACACCCCCTCTGGAGCTACTAGAGAGCCCAGCCCCGGACTGAGGGATGGCCTGGGAGGGGGTTCCGCAATCATATCTTCAACCTCATGGACAGAGGCCGGGAGGGCCCTGGAGAGCTACTTCACCCGGCCTTCTCTCTCAAGCCAGAGACTTGAACTTGCCTAGGGCCAGAGGCCTAGTCAGTAGAGGCAATGGGGCCCCCACCCCACACTGGGCTATCCAGAAAAATGGTCTCATCGTAATGCAGAATGGGGAGTATCACACAGAGACCCATGGACCCTGGCTGTGGGGGAGGGCTCCTAGCAGAGAGGGGGCTCTTGCCCTCTTAACCAATTTCAATCAGCCCACACTAAGTGCCCCCTAGGAGCCCACACACACAAGCCCTGTAAGGGAGCTGTGTCTCTTCTGATTTTACAGCTGAAGAAACCTGTGGCTGGGGCGGGGGGGGGGGGGGGATGCATGCCCAGGGAGGGTCACCCCCCCCCAAAGCCACACACTCCATCTCAGCCACAGCTACTTCTGTCTCATACTAGTCACTTGACAGCTCCCTCTATTCCTCCGCTCCAGAGCAGTCCTCATGCTGTGGTGTCTCCTCATTCTCTCCGTCCCTGTCACCTCCCCACCCAGCAGTGCATGTAGGTGCTCATCACCCTGCTCCCCTGAAAACAGGATCCCTCAGTCTTGATATGTCAGATGTAAGATCAGACCCTGGCCCCCATCCCTGTGGCCTCAGACAAATCAGTTAACCTCACTGATCCTCATCAGGAAAATGGGCTTCATTCAGGATTCACTCACAGGGTGGTGGAAGATGCATGAGCATATGTTGTAAGGACTGAGCCACTGCCTGGCCCAGGACGCTTGGCCAGGTGGTACAGTTACGTGGCTAGTGTTGACACACAGGGGCTTAGATCCTGGGCCTGGTGAAGCTGGCACTCTCCCTGGGGCACCTGTCACTCAGGCCGTTTCCTCTCTTCTGCCTTTGAGGTCCTTTATGAACCATGGGGACACGGGGGAAGAAGCCCATGTCCTTAAAGACTGAGGTGTCCGGATCCATCTTCCGAGGGGAAACTGGGCCTGCCTCCCCAACACCGTGGTTTTTCCCCACCACAGGGGACTGCCCAAGGGTTGCTGAAGGGACTAAGCTTGCCTGGGGACCAGGAGAACTGACAGGACGCCCTCCAGCCCAGCATTTTCTCTGCACTCTGGAGAGGGGTCTTAGCAGGCTTCCCTGCCAAGTGGCATTTAGGAGAAGTCAGAGTACCCCCTCTTGAGAGACCCCTAGAGACCAATGCCCGGATTAGCTCCTGGGGACTGCTAGGGACGACCTCCCGGGCCTATTTATCCAGAGCTGTGTGGGAGGGGACAGCCCACCCACAGCCTCCTCTTCCAGCCTTAGTGCACTTCTCAAATATTTGCTTTGCCTGACACTGGCTTGACTGGGCAGGGAGAGGGTGCTTTGGAGGGTCTGTGAAGCAGCCCGCCTCCTTGCTGTCCCTGGAGATGCTGGCTAGACCTACCCTGGGGTTCCAGCCAAGCGCAGCCCTCCCTGAGTCCCGGGGACCTGCGGCTCTGCTGTCCCTTTTACCTTGAGAGAAGTCTCAGTCCCAGGCAGCCTATGTGGGACAGGGACTGGGCCTTTGCTAGCCCTGGGCTACCCCTTCAAAGAGCAAGGTCTCCCGCAGGACCCTCCAGGCCAGGGCTGAACTTTTCCAGGCCTGGCGGCCATGAAGAAAGAGCATTAGCCAGAAAAGCCCCTTAATCAGACTGGACAACTCAGTCACCAGGAACCCGACCTCCCTATTGGGAAACCCCCTCCCAGCATAGAGCCTCTGGCCAGGCTAGGATAAAGGCCACACTGTTCCCCTGGAGGGGAGAGGAGGGGCTGGAAAAAGGTGCCTCTGTTGACTGCACAAGGCCCCATTCAGCCTGGGGCCTACTTGTCCCAGGCAGGCTGACCAGGCTGTGTAGCAGCCATGGCCTCCCTGGGCCTGTGAGCCACCAATGCTGGCCAGGGTTGACTGGCCTGCCCAAAGCAGCTTCCGGGCCACAGTAGATAGACCTTGTCTGCCTTTAGTTCTGCCAAGCTCCACCTTCCACAGCGCCTCCTCCTGCTCCTCTGAGCACTAGAAAGCAGGTCAGTGCCCACCTTCCACCACATGTGGTAGGGATATAGTGCCCTCCATTGGACTGAGCCCAGAGCCTAATGAGAAAGCCCCTAAGGAGACCATCTGCCACCCAGGGAGCATAGGTGGCACGTGGTTACCAACTGCAGACCAGTCAGACTTCTTCATGCCTAGTCCTGGGCCCCGGGCCCCTCTCTTGCCTCACAGGGCTCAGGCACCCGCTCTGTGCGGGAACAGGGCCATGTCAGAAACTGCCTAGAGTTTGGACATGTAGCCCCATCTCACGACATCTTACTTCCTCTCTCACGTCACCACAGAGCTCCTACCCCATCTGGGAGGACTTCAACTCCAAGGCTGCGAAGCTCCACTCTCAGCTGAGGTGAGGCTGTGCAGGGTTTGTCCACGCTGGGGAGGGATGGGCTAGAGAAGGGCCTCTCGCCTGCTGACCACTGTGTCTCTCCCCAGGACCACCGTGCTGGCTGCTGTGGCCTTCCTAGATGCCTTCCAGAAAGTAGCTGACATGGCCACCAACACCCGAGGTGGGGAGGGAGCGTGGTTGGAGGTGGGGGATGCGCCCAGTGGGCCGGGAGGCTGGAAAGGGATATGGGCCGTGGGAAGGACACAAAGCCCAGAATGGAGACCTTGGCGTCTGCTGTGATGGCATGGGACAGGTGAGCAGTGACAGGGGTGTTACCAGGAGATCACCCTCTTGCTGTGGGCCGCTCAGTTAACCCTTCAGTAGCAGTGGTTGGCGGCCCTATGGTTTCTCAACCATCCCCATGGGCCTTCTGCGAGTTGTATGGGGCAGGTGAATAGTCCTTGGGGACTTGGAGGCCCCTTTCCTCCTGGTTCATCTAGCAAGCGCCTGGGCTTCAGTACTTTTAAGCGGTAACACAACCCACGGTGGCCGCCCCTGGAGTCTGCTGCACATACCGGGGTCCCAGTAGGACTATTGAGAAATATTGCTGGCTTTTCCTTGGGTGATTCACCCAGCTAGGAAAGAGGGAAAGCTCCGGGACTGGCTAGCAGTGCACCTGAAGCCAACGAAGGCTGGGATAGCCCGATATCCCAGCCCTAGTCCCCAGGGATAAAGGATTGCCGGTGATGGGGGCGGGGCAGGGGCGGCCTTTGTGGAACAGCGCGCCCCCTCGTGGCCCGAGGCCGGGACTGCAGAGGCCCCCAGCCAGGCCCCTTCCCATGCAGCTTGCTTCCTTGCCAGGGGCCACGCGGGACATTGGCTCAGCACTCACGCGCATGTGCATGCGCCACCGCAGCATCGAGACCAAGCTGCGGCAGTTCACCAAGTGAGTGGGCACAGCCGACCGTAGGGGTATCCTAGCCTAGCGAGGCCATCCCTGACCTAGCTCCGCCCGCTAGCCCTAACCCACAGCTCTTTCCCACAGCGCGCTGCTGGAAAGTCTCATCAATCCACTACAGGAGCGCATTGAAGACTGGAAGAAGTCAGCCAACCAACTGGACAAGGACCATGCGAAAGGTAGAGTGGAGCTTTGCGGCGGTGCGGGGAGGGGGTGGGGAGGGGTTCCCGAACCTCTCCACAGGGAACCCCTGACTATAGCTCCCCTCTCGCCCCTGCGCAGAGTACAAACGAGCCAGGCATGAAATCAAGAAGAAGTCATCCGACACACTGAAGCTCCAGAAGAAAGCGCGCAAAGGTAGAGCCCCCAGCACCCCCACTGAGGCCCAGTCCCTCGGGCCCCATTCCGTAGCCCCAACCACCCTCTGGAGCACCCCCAGGGCATCATCCTGGCCAGGGGGATCCGGTCCCAACACAGGACACTCCAACATGTCGGGTGGGACTGAGGGAGCACCCAGCACCCCAGACTGCCCAGGCCCCCACCCCTCCCCAGGAGTGGCTCATCTGGCTGTCTTTCACACATTCTTTCTTTCTCTGTCTCCTCTCCTCCTCCCACATCCGTCCTGTAGAGCTGCTTGGTAAGTCAAATGTCCGTCCCTCCAGCTGCTCCTTCCCTCCCTGTCGCATTTGTTGCCTCCGCCCCCACCCCCCAGCTCAGGGCCATTGGGAGGAACCTCTCCAGACCAAAGGAGGGGCCTGGGGCACGCTTCCCCTGGTTCCCTTGGGACCCCTGGCCAGAGATGAGTCCCAAGCCACTGCTGGGTCAGTCTGCCAGGCCAGGAGGGGTTCACTGGCTGGGCAGGGTGGGGGTCACAGGTCACCTGTCACCTCCCCCTCACGGTCTACTCCACGTCATCCTCTCGCCTCTCTCTGTCTCTCGCTGCTTCTTTGTGCTGCTCTTGCTAGCCTGTGCACTGGTCCTGAGCTGAGTTATGACCCATGCTGAGACACTCTTGCTCCCCAGGCCCAGCTACAGCTCCTGACCCTGCACCTCTTAGTGGCCTGGCCTGAAACTGAGCTGAGCCCCTACCCTGTTCTCCTTTGTCCTGCTTTCAACCATTGTCCTCTCTCTCTTGAGGTCAGGGCCCCCCTGCTGGGCCAGTTAAAGCATCCTGAGTGATAGAGGCCTCCAGCTGGCCTCCCTGTAGTCTAGCCTGCAGATCCCAGGTGGCTGTACAGCTTGGTGTTGCTTGTCTGTCTGTCTGTCTGTCTGTCTGCGTGTCTTCTCTGCCTGCTCTGGTGGGACCGGCCCCTCCAACAAGCCTTAGAATCTGCTCCATGCTCCCTGGCTCCCTTGTCCCCAACCCCACAGCCAAAAAAACACCACCACAGGGGCCTAAGCCATGGGTACAGCCAACAGGCCAGCGTCCCCAGTGCGTCCCCAGCGCGTCCCCAGCGCGGCCTCTCCTCCCAACCCCTGCAGGGAAAGGAGACCTGCAGCCTCAGCTGGACAGCGCACTGCAAGACGTCAATGACATGTACCTGCTCCTGGAAGAGACAGAGAAGCAGGCGGTGCGCCGAGCGCTGATCGAGGAGCGGGGCCGCTTCTGCACCTTCATCACCTTCCTTCAGCCTGTGGTGGTGGGTCGCTTGATGAGCTGGACCCTCCCCCCTGGGGAGGGGCAGGGGACAGACCCAGGGTAGACCTCTTAACCTTCCAGATTGCTTCTTGGGGATCTTAGGTGACTTCACTCAGGGCCCAGCCTATCTGGCCTGAAAGCAGGTCTTATAGCTTAGGACACTCTGGCTGAATCTAGACAGATGGTCACATGAGTTACCCTAGAGGTACAGGCCCAGCCTGAATCAGCATTGATGATCAGGGAAGGGCAAGAGAGGAGAGGCCTAACAGACCTGTGTCTCCGGAGTGGGTGGCCAGGTGTGGGGGCCTAGGGACTGACTGACTGCTTCCTCAGAATGGCGAGCTGACCATGCTGGGAGAGATCACCCACCTGCAGGGCATCATTGACGACCTGGTGGTGCTGACCGCGGAACCCCACAAGCTGCCTCCCGCCAGTGAGCAGGTGAGGCTACCCCTGGAGTCAAGGGCCGAGACCGGGACCAGGGAAGAGACGGTCCTACCCTCGTGTAGGGAGAGAGTAGATAAAAGAGGGAGGTGTTTGGGGGAGGCGCTTGGGAGAAGACGACCAGAAACTGTCCAACAGCCCCTGGGAGATTTCTGGGACTACCTGCCCAGGTGACGTATGAAGTGCTCAGGACCCAGTAGGGCTCAGAGCAACACAGACGGGCAGAAGCCAGGTCCCTGGGGCTTGGTTCTTCAAAACAGAGACCCCTGGCTGGCTGCCATCCACTCCCAGAACACCATCCCTTCCCATAGAACCAAACCCACCCACGCAGAGGCACACACTGCACTGGACAGCCCCTGTGGTTGGGAACTGCCTATGTACCCCACACTCTGTAGCACACCCCCCTCAGGTTGCCTTACTGAGTTCTTTCAACGGTGTTTGTTCTGAGCTAGCTCCAGTTCACAGGAGAAAACAAGACTCAGAAAAGTCCAGAGACTGTCTCAACCCCTGATGTCATGGCGCTCCCAGCATTTCCATGACATGAGTCTTCGGGAGCACCTGCTGGTCCCTTGTCTCCTTCCTGGTGGACGGGGCTCAATAATAAGCCAGCGTTAGGAGAAGGCTAGGGTGGCTTGAGATCTTCAGCGTCATCTCCTGAGGTTCATAGTTGAGGACAGAGTGGAGGATGTCGTACCCTGCCAGCTCTCTGAAGCATGATAAGACATTCTGCAGGTTAGGAGCTGACTCTCATAACCGCCCTCATGTCTCTGTCCAGGTAATCAAAGATCTGAAGGGCTCTGACTACAGTTGGTCATACCAGACCCCACCCTCATCACCCAGCAGCTCCAGCTCCCGGAAGTCTAGCATGTGCAGGTGGGTGGGGAGCTCATGGAGGGTGAAGGGGGAGGTAATCCCAGGAGGGGCTAGGGAAACCCAGGAAAGCTGGGTTGGCAATTGCTTTAGCACCTCAGAACTCACACAGCATCCAAGCACCCAAGGACTTTTCACATGTAGGGGATATGGGCGCAAGCGTTGATTGGCAGGAAAGGCGGGCAGAGGCTTCATTGATAGTACATCATTGTGTACCAGGTGCCACAGCTTTTTCTCCAGTGAGTCCTGGCATCATTGTGTCAGGAGGGGAGCTAAAACACTTGAGTCGTGACTTAGTCATTGGTCTCCGCCAGGCCTAGGACAATGTAGTATGGTAATAAGAAGGTGAGATCAAACTGTGTGTGGTGATGCAGGCCAGTAATCCTAATACTTGGGAAGGGAAGCAGGAAGATCAAGGGTTCAGAGCTAACCTGGGCTGCTTATTAAGACCCTGTCCCCAAAAATAAATTTTAACAAGCTAGGTGGAGTGCCGTTTGTGGTAGTGCATGCCTTTAATCCCAGCACTAGGGAAGAAGAGGCAGGTAGATCTCTGTGAGTTCAAGGCCAGGCTAGACTACATAGTGAGTGCCAGGACTATGTAGAGAAACTGTTGCCAGGTGGTTGGTGAAGGTGCACGCCTTTAATCCCAGCATTTAGGGGGGGAAGATTCAAGGTCATTCCCAACTGTATATCAAGTTGGAGGCCAGCCAAGACTATATGAGTCCCTGCCTCAATAAACAAAACTAACAAAGTTTCAGATCAAAAAGTGGTGTGGTGGTTTCTGGGAATATCTGTTTGGACTTCAGGGTAAAGGACACTCCAGCCTGGTTGTTGCCTCAAGTTGGTCCCCAGAAGTTGCCACAGGCTTTCGCCCTGGCTTGAGTGGGCTTTTTAGGTCTCACAGATAGGGAGAAGCTTGAAGTCTTGCTCATCCAACAGACTGGCCCTGAGGTCAGTTTGAAGGAGATGCTTATGGTTCAAGAGTCCTCAGGTAGGGAGGACAGTGAACTCAGAGCAGCTTATAGATTGGGGGAGCTCTGTCCCAGGTATCCCTCTCCCCAGAATGCTCTCTTTCTGGCACTGGGAACTAGAGAGAAGCCGGACCCAGTGATCAGTGTATCCTACACCGAGAGGTGGGCCCACAGCCTCGGGTCCTCTTCGGCCTTGAATGAGGGGTGGTTGTCCCAGGAGGAATGTGATTACAAAGGCGATGTTGGGTTGGAGCCTTGGAGGCCCAAGGTCATGTCCAGGAGAAGGGCAGTCTTCACTAACGGCTGGGCAGAAGGGAGAGCCATGGAAAACTGCACTCCCAAAGAGAGGGGGTGACAAGGTGATAACAAGGTAGGACCCACCTGGCAAGCAACCTCCATTTCCAGACACCATCGTCTCACCATATGCCAGGTCCTCAACTGTGACTAGACAGCAAGCAGCAGGCTGTGAGGGGGCAGTTTAGAAACTATCAGGCTTGTGTCTGTTCTCAGTTTCCAATGCCTGGTGACTCAGCTTCCCCATCATGAACCCATGAACAACCAATCTGATGGTAGCGTGGGAGGCAGAGGGACTCCTCACTTTGGGTATACCCTGACAGGGACTCCCTAGCACTGAGACGTGTCATCCCAGAACGCTTCAGTAGTCCCTGGGTCTCAGGACCTTGTAGTCTGATATTTTCTTCTCCTTCCTTTGCTCCTCATCTCTCCCCACCTCCTCTGTCATCTGTCACCCTTCCCTCTCTACACACACCTGTGTCTCCTTGTCCGGCTGCCATGCCTCCCTCCTTCACTCCCTTAGTGCCCCCAGCAGCAGTAGCAGTGCCAAGGGTGGCGGAGCCCCGTGGCCTGGGGGTGCCCAAACATACTCACCCAGTTCCACCTGTCGCTACCGCAGCCTGGCACAGCCGGCCGCCACCCGCCTCTCCAGTGTCTCTTCCCACGACTCCGGCTTCGTCTCCCAGGACGCCACCTACTCCAAGCCCCCTTCGCCCATGCCTTCAGACATCACCAGCCAGGTGAGAGGACATCCGGAGGACCGCGTGGGTGGGGAACAGGAGCCTCGTGCCGAACTCAGGCCGTCCTCGACAGGGGAAGCAGTTAGCTCATGGAGCCTGGTCACGTGGCCTTCCTGCTGTTCCGTATTTCTCTTGTTGATCTCATCTCCATGCCACTTGTAAACAAACGCTGTATCGTTGTGTTTTAGATGAGTCTCATAAAAAGCATATGCCTGGATGTTCTTGTTTTATCCAAGCTGACATTTTCTGTGCTGATGATCAAAGCCCAGAGCACTGTATAAACTAGACAAGCCCTGGGTCACTGAGCCATCCCCCCAGCCTTGGCCATTTGTGTATGTGGTAGTTTTATTATTTATTGTTTTATGTGTGTGGATGTTTTTTTACCTGTGCTTTGTCTGTGTACTCCGTGTGTGCCTGGTGCCTGAGGAGGCCAGAAGAGAGTATTAGATCCCTCAGAACCGGAGTCACGGACAGTTGTGAGCTGCAGTGTGGGTGCTGGGAAGTGAACCAGCCAGTAGCGAACCAACCAGTGCCCTCAACCACTGGCTGTCGCCCCCACATGTGGTATTTTTGAGTCAGGGTCTTAGGTCGCACAGATTGGTGTGTGTGTGTGTGTGTGTGTGTATCTGTCTGTCTGGGCGTGTGTGTGTGTGTGTGTGTGTGTGTGTGTGTATGGGTGTGTGTGTGTGTGTGTGTGTGTGTGTGTGGTGTCTGTCTGGGCATATATGTCTGTGTGTGTGTGTCTGTCTGTCTGTCTGGGCATATGTGTCTCTGTGTCTGTCTGTCCGTCTGTCTGTCTGCCTGTCTGTCTGGGCATATGTGTCTGTGTGTGTGTGTGTGTGTGTGTGTGTGTGTGTGTGTGTGTGGTGTCTGTGTGTGTGTGTGTGTGTGGTGTCTGTCTGGGCATATATGTCTCTGTGTGTGTGTGTCTGTCTGTCTGGGCATATGTGTCTCTGTGTCTGTCTGTCTGTCTGTCTGGGCATATGTGTCTCTGTCTGTGTGTGTGTGTGTATGTGTGTGTGGTGTCTGTCTGGGCATATATGTCTGTGTGTGTGTGTGTGTGTGTGTGTGTGTGTGTGTGTGTGTGTGTAGAGGTATACATGGGTGCATATGGAGACCAAAGGTCAACCTTGCCTATTATTCCCCAGGAGCCATCCACCTTAATTTTTGAGACAGGGTCTCACTGGACTAGACCTCACCAAGTAGACGAGGCTGGCCCATTCCACAGGTCTTTGCTTTCCCAGTGCTGGGATTACAAGCATGCATAATTGTGCTTGGCTTTTAAAAAATAATACATATGTTTCTTTTTATTCTAAATTGTGGGTAGGAGTGTGGGTCTGCATGTGGGTGTGTGCGTGTGAGTGCAGGTGCCCTTGGAGGTGAGGGACGCTGGAGCGCCTCCAGCTGAAGTCACAGCCAGTTGTGAGCTCCCTGACGTGGATGCTGGGACCCGAACTCAAGCCCTCTGGGGAAGCAGCAAGTGGTGCTCTTAGTCACTGAGTCAGCCCTCCAACCCGGGGGTGGCTTTGTGTGGGTTCTGGGATCAGCCTCAGGGCCTCACTCTTGCGCTCTCTGTCCCCAGTCATCGTCTGTTTACCTGCTTCCATTGCTTCTGTTCGGCTGGGCTTGTAACTAAATGTGCATCTCACATCTCACCTTCTTCTGTCTTTCTGTGCCTCTCTCCTTTTCTTTCTTTTTTTTTTTTTTTTTTTTTTTTTTTTCTTTTCTTTTTCTTTTCTTTTTTACTACCCAGAAGGGATTTGGGCTTTTTTGTTCCATTAATTCTTCCATGTTGTGTTTTTATCAGAACAAGTTTTCCCTGTATATTGCAGACTGGTCTCAAACTAACAGTCTCCCTGCTTCAGCCCCCCAGATGCTAGGATTACAGGACTGTAACTCCATGCCTGGCTTATTTCATTTTAGGCTTGTAAAAGAGCTGCAAAAAGCATAGAGTCCCCAGGTATCCTGTCGGCAGTCTTACCTCAAGGTCAACATCTTATGTAACCACCAAACAGTTTGTTTATTTTACCCCCCTTGGTTTTTTTGAAACAATGTCTCACTGTGTCTCACCCAACTCAGGCTGGCCCCAAACTCTCCATCTTCTGCCTCCACCTTCTAAATGTTGTGATTATGGATGTGAGCCACCACACCCAGCTTTTATATATATAATATATATATATATATATATATATATTATATATATATATATTTTTTTTTTTTTTTTTTTTTGAGACAGGGTTTCTCTGTGTAGTTTTGGTGCTGTCCTGGATCTCGCTTTGTAGCCCAGGCTGGCCCCGAACTCACAGAGATCCACCTGGCTCTGCCTCCTGAGTGCTGGGATTAAAGGCACATGCCACCACCACCTGGCTACCACACCCAGCTTTAACAACACAAAGGTGAAATTTTTTTTTTCTGGTGCGAAGAACGGAACCCAAGGCCTCTTGCAGCCTGGACAAGCACTCTACCACTGAGCCCCAAACTATTTTCAGAATCAGGGAAATAAGACTGGTCCAAGTATGACATCACATGTTCTACAGCCTTTTGTTTTGTTTGGTTTGGTTTGGGGTACACACACACGCGCGCGCACACACACACACACACACACACACGCACGCATGCACATTTAGCTAGTTTTCTGTCTACTGTCCTTTTATCTGGTCCAAGAGACGGGAGTCCAGCACAGAACATCGAGGTCTTGCACCAGTTTTCTGTCTTTCCCAACTTTGGTGTTTTGAAGAGCACCATTCAGGTATTTTGTAGGCTGCTTGTGAGTTTGGGCTTGTCTGACGTCTTCTTGTTGAGAGGAAAAGGCCAAACGTCTCTGGCAAGAACACCACGTATCAGCTGTGGGATGTCATTTTGCCTCATGACTGGTGACGAGGTGGAGCTGGCCAGACTACTCAGTGTTCCTTCTTCTCTTCTAATTAATGAAGTATCATCTGGGTGACACCTTGAGACTCTGCAGATACCCTGCTGGCCATCAGTCGTTCACACCCTTCTCTTAGCATCTTCACCTGCTACAACAGGGATTTCCTGATTCCATCATTCCTCCCACATCTATTAACTGAAATCTCACTGTAAAATTAACCTGTCCCTACTCCCCATTTATCTGTGCAGACAATTACTTGTTTATGCCATAATGGACTCATAAAACTATTTGATTCTATGGGTTAAAACCCATTACCACTGAGTCTCAAGAATTTTTTAATTGATGTATACTGTCCACCCATACAAAGTAAATGTACCACAACGGTGTATCTGAGTCTTCAAACTGCACACACTCACGCAGCCAGCACCAAAACAAGACACAGTTTGACCCCAAAGTCCTTGCATTCCTCCATTGCTGCTTTCCCACATGCAGGGTAATTGCTGTGTGCGTGTGCGTGTGTGTGTGTGTATATGTGTGCATGCATGCGTGTGTGTGTGTGTGTGCATGCGTGCGTGTGTGTGTGTGTGCATGCGTGCGTGCGTGTGTGTGCGTGCATGTGTGTGTATATGTGTGCATGCGTGCATGTGTATGTGTGCGTGCATGTGTGTATGTGTGTGTGTGTGTGCGTGTACTCCTATAACTTACTAGGCTAGGAGTATAGTTCAGTTGCCAAGCACTTACATAGCATGCATGAAGCCTTAGGTTTGATCCCAGTACTACAAATATTTACATATATGATTTATATGAAATCATACAGTATGTGCCTTGTGTGTTTGACTTCTGCTGTCAACATTATGTGTATGAGATACGAGGTTCATCTGTTTTACATGATTCAACATGTTTTACATGTTATATATCATTTTCATGGATATATAACGTTCTATTGCATAAGTATGTCATTTATTTGAGTAGTCTATGTTTTTGAGACATTTAGATAGTTCCCTGGTATTTGAGGTTCATTTATGTTGCTGTGATAAAAATATCCTAACAAAAAAGCAGCTTAGAAGAAAAAGGGATTTATTGATTTTATAATCCTGATTATAGTCCATCTTTATAGGGAAGTCAAGGTAGGAACTTCAAACAGAGAGAGAGGAGTGAATGAGCACATACATGCTTGCTTGTTTGCTTGTGCTCAGCCTGATTTTTTCACTCACACAGATCAGGACCCCCTGCCTAGGGAGTGGTGCCACCCACAATGGGCTGGCTCAGTTAACTTAAGACAGCCCCCCATAGACATGTGCACAGGCCAATCCAATGTAGACAGCTTCTCATTAAGACAATCTTCTTGGGTGATGCTATATTCTGTCAAGGTGACAAAGCGAACCATCACACCATGGCCACGCATAGTACTGCTGTACACGTTCTTGTACACAGTTCTGTGGGAAATGTGGGTAGGAGGAGACTTGTGAATCGCAAGATTCTTATTAACAAGGTTGTAATAGTTGTTGGCTGATGTCACATCCCTACCATACCAGCCCTGGTATTTTATAACTTCTTCACTTTAATCATTTTGATAGGCATACAATAGCAGTACCCTCTATTTGAATGTCCCTTATGATGCTGTGGTAGAATGTTTTTCATACTTTTTATTTGAGACAGGGTCTCACTATGTAGTCCTGGCTATCCTGGAACTCACTATGTAGACCAAGCTAGACTCAAACTCACAGAAATCTGCCTGCCTCTGCCTCCCGAGTGCTAGAGTTAAAGTTGTATGCCACTAGGTCTAATGTATTTTTCATACTTTTAAAATCCATTTGAACATCTTTTGTGCAGGGCCTATTCATATCATTTGCCCGTTTTTCATGAGAGAGAGTGTATTTGTGTGTGTTGATTTTCAGAACTCTATATATTGTAGATCCATGTCCTTCATCAGAAATATTCTCAGAGTATGCTTTTACTACCTTATTGGTATCTATTCTATTTTTCATTTTATTTTTCTTTATTTTTTTCTTCTTTTGGGTTGAGACAGGGTTTCTCTGTGTAGCCCTGGCTGTCCTGGAACTTGCTCTGTAGACCAGGCTGGCCTCGAAGGCATATCCTTGCCTCTGCCTCCCCAGTGCTGGGAATAAAGGCATGGCCTGGCTGGTATCTGTTTTCTAATATTTATATGTTTTTATTTCATGTGTGTAAGTATTTTCTTGCATGCATGTGCACTACTGTATGCAGTACCTGAGTAGGCCTGAAGAGGGCATCACAACTGGAGTTAGTTGTGAGCCACCATATGAACTGAACCCAGGTCTTCTACAAGAACAGCAAGGTGCTCTAAACTGCTGAGCAGTCTCTTTAGTAGTATCTTTGAAGGACTAGAAGCTCCTAATTTTAAGCTCAGTCTAGTTTATCCATTTTAAAAATCATTAGTGATTCTGCTGTCCTGCCTGAGATACTGGATCATTCCAAGGCTCTTTACTCCATCGTCTTGTTTCTCCAGCCCCTTTACTCTCTGGTTTGTTTGTTTTTTAAAGATCTATTTATTTACTATGTATACAGTGTTCTATCTGCATATATGCCTGCAGGCCAGAAGAGGGCACCAGATCTCATTGCGCATGGTTGTGAGCCACCATGTGGTTCCTGGGAATTGAACTCAGGACCTCTGGAAGAGCAGCCAGTGCTCTTAACCTCTGAGCCATCTCTCCAGCCCCTCTCTGACTTCTTTTTCTTGCTTTATTGCACTGGCAGAGATTGCCGGCACTGAGTAAGATGTTGATAGTGGACATCTTTGTCTTTTCCCCAGCCTCAGAGGGAAGTGTCAGTATTTCTGTGGATCTTTTCTAT
Source organism: Peromyscus eremicus (assembly GCF_949786415.1). NCBI lineage: Eukaryota > Metazoa > Chordata > Mammalia > Rodentia > Cricetidae > Peromyscus > Peromyscus eremicus. The sequence goes on along the minus strand of NC_081420.1, from coordinate 97,376,655 downwards.
TGGGCTAGCGAAGTTTCTTTACTGTTCATTGTTTGTGTTAATGTTCATTCTTCTGGGCCTGGATGTTGAGCTTTCTTGCTGAGTTTTAACACTGGGTTTTTTAGTTGTTTAATGTCACGTTGCTGAACGTGGATGCGTTGTTTCCCCCCAGTCCTCTTCTCTGGTGCTTTGTTCTCCTTCCTTGGGTGATCTTTGCTCATCACTAGAAGTCTAGTGGTCCAAATGGGGAATAGCAGGGAAGTGGGGGGAGGGACGCTGCTGAAGCTACCCTGGCTTAGCTGATCCATCACATGACCCATCACATGGTGATGGAGCATCACCTGACTCCAGCTCTGAGCTCAGTGCCAAAGTCAGCATCTGCCTTGAGGTCCCCTCTTCCTTAACAGCTCCTCACAGCTCCTGTGCTCAACTTTGCTCTTCCTCCCTGCCACTGAACATCTGCACCCCTAAAGACTTGTGAATCTCGTCTCTAACCAGCCTCATCCTGCCCAACTGCTGCCCAGTGCCTAGCCCCAGCCCAGTGCTCCCTTACTTCAGGTTATACATGTGGTTGTGCACAGAAAACCTGTGGGCAGCTTAGCCAAATGTGCCCAGAAGGGCTCTCAGTGAATCCTAAGTGGAAGCCTTAAACCATGCGGCTCTTGGGCTAGGTCAGTGCCTGCAGGATGTGCCCTGGGCTGCCGCCCTCTGTGGTGGTCTTGGTGGCCGTAACACCAAGAGGGGAGTGCCGGGTGAAGTGCTGAATCAAACTGCCCACTGCATGCTACCGCTGTGACCAGAACTCTTTTCTCCTCCCTGCCTCCCTGGCCTGTCCGTCCGCGGGGGCCCCCATCTGCGACCACCCGCTCGCCTCTGCATGGCAGAAGTCCTCCAGCTCTGCGTCCTCCGAGGCCTCAGAGACCTGCCAGTCCGTTAGCGAGTGCAACTCCCCCACCTCGGTCAGTGCCCTTGGCCCCAGTCCTGTTACCATCACCAGCTGCCCACCCTGTGCCCTCCTGACCCCGGGCAGTCACCACAGCAGGGACAGCCAGATTCAGCAAGAAAGCTGTATGTGCTGGCGCTTGCTTTGTGAAACAGTTCACCTGGGCACTTCCTGTGGCCGTGCCCTTCTGTCTGGAATACCCTGCCCTGCCCTGGCCTGGTGGGACGGAATAGTCACCGCTGTCCACCAGATTTGGGCCTCAGCCCTGATTGTTAACAAGAGGCCCCCTCGCCCCCTGAGCCTCAACCACAAAAAAAAGGGCCTCTTTGGTCATGGGCAGTAAGGTCACGTCTGACTTGCTTGTCATAACTTGCAGGACTGGACCAAGGCCGGTCCCCATGAACAGCCCTCGGCCACCGCCCTGCAGCGGAGGAAAGATCGCGTGGAGCTCCTGCGAGACACCGAGCCAGGCCCTGCTGGTGGGGGCACCGTGGGCTCCGGCGGAGAAGAGGCGGTACCACGACCTCGGATGTCTCCTGCCACCATAGCAGCCAAAGTAAGTAGACGGCTCCCCAGCCAGGCCCCACCTTCACTGCCAGTCAATGCCAGGATGCCCACAGGTGCTCTTCAGGGCCCACTCCATCCACCTTAATGGAACCACCTCGAATCCCAAAAGAGGGTGGAAATGGAGCGTGGAAAAAGTCCGCCATCCCCCCCCCCCCCCCCAGCATGGTGAGGAGGTGTCCCCTGCTGCCAGTGACCTGGCCATGGTGCTGACCCGTGGACTGAGCCTGGAACACCAGAAGAGCAGCCGAGACTCCCTGCAGTACTCCAGCGGCTACAGCACACAGACCACCACACCTTCGTGCTCCGAGGACACCATCCCCTCCCAAGGTGCGCCTAGAGGGATCCCACGGGCTGAGTGTGCTTGCTGAACCTTCACAGCCCCAGGACCCACCCCACCCGGGACGGCTGGGATGAGGGTCACACCAAAGAGGCCTGCCTTCCCTCTCTCTGTCTCCCTTGAGTAGACATGGGGTTCAGGGAGCATCTTGGCCCTGGGCTCACCACACCCTGTGTCCCCAGGCTCAGACTACGACTGCTACTCTGTGAACGGGGATGCGGACAGCGAGGGGCCCCCTGAGTTCGACAAATCATCCACCATCCCTCGAAACAGCAACATTGCCCAGAACTACCGCCGCCTGATCCAGACCAAGCGCCCGGCCTCCACTGCTGGGCTGCCCACGGCAGGGCTGCCCACAGCCATGGGGCTACCTTCAGGTGCACCTCCTGGTGTGGCCACCATCCGCCGCACACCCTCTACCAAGCCCACTGTGCGCCGCGCCCTGTCCAGCGCTGGCCCCATCCCCATCCGCCCGCCCATCGTCCCTGTGAAGACACCCACAGTGCCCGACTCCCCTGGTTACGTGGGGCCCACACGGGCGGGCAGCGAGGAGTGTGTCTTCTACACAGACGAAGCGGCCTCACCTCTGGCTCCAGACCTGGCCAAAGCCTCCCCGAAGAGGCTCAGCCTGCCCAACACAGCCTGGGGCAGTCCATCCCCAGAGGCCGCTAGCTACAGCGGGGCTGGGGTCGGGCTGGCCGCTGAGGACGACGAAGAGCAGCAGCTGGCTGCCAACAGGCACAGCCTGGTAGAGAAGCTCGGGGAGCTGGTGGCCGGCGCCCATGCCCTGGGCGAGGGCCAGTTCCCCTTCCCTACTGCTCTGTCAGCCACCCCCTCCGAGGAGACGCCCACCCCACCCCCTGCCGCCACCGGTGACCCCCCGGCCGAAGACATGCTGGTGGCCATCCGACGCGGGGTCCAGCTCCGCAGGACCGTCACCAACGACAGGTCGGCGCCCCGCATCTTATGATGGTGCCACCCTCCCCTCCCTGTCTGGGCTGGCACAAGTAGGTGGCCTGATCTGTGAGCAGCGGCCAGCCACTCTGAGCAGTGGCACGAGCCAGAAGACAGAACAGCGCCAGGAAAGAGGCACAGCCACTTTACAGAAAGACAACCAGGCTGATCTCAGCGTCTCATGGGAAGTGACTTCCTTTACGCACCTCGCCAGGACAGAGCCTGTTTTATACTTCCCTTACCTACACATCCTCCTTCCTGCAGGCCCTGCTTTGTCCCAGCCCCAGAGCCCATAACCAAGGGCTGGGCCTGCCACATGGGCCTCCCACCTGGCCTGGGGTCCACAATCCTCTTCCTCCGGTCCCGCTGTCCCCCAGGGCCATGTGCCCAGCTCTTTCCTTGAATGCTGGCTCCCTGTCTCCCTGCCTGGGCCCTGTACCCACTCCTCTTGCCTTTACCCTGCCTTTCCCAGGCTCCACTCTTTTGGGGGCAGGGTGGTGATGGGGGGGGCCAGGCACTCAATCAGCTGACTATCAATTTGTGACTGGGGTTAGGCAACAGTCAGGTGTTGGGAAGCCAGGCCCACTCGTGGGGAAAGAGAGCCTAGAGGGAGGAAGTGTAGGGGCTTTGTCTCAGGACCTTCCAGCTCCCCTCCCCCTGTGAGGGGTTGCTAGTGGAGGCCAGGCAGCAGCGGGGGGAGCCAGAGGCCCACACCAGGTGTTTCAAACATCCTGCTCTCATCTGGACACTTTGAGGCTTTAACTCGGGGTACCTTGGGGTTACAGTCTCGCCCATTGCTGGGGATAAGGGCTGGAGCATTAGAGGGTATGGGGATTATTTTATTACTGTAATAAAATGGGGCTGACCCCAGACAAGAGCTTTGTGTGGGGCCAGCTGGTGGTACAGGGTGTGTGTCTGAGTGCCTGAGAGACAGACGTGGGGGCCCCACGGTGGGCTCGTGGCAGGAGAAGGGTGGAGTCAGCTCTCCCCCAACCAGGGGAAGCTGCTCTTCTCGCCAACGTCTGGAGTGTTGGTAGAATAAGGCTGGAGAGGGTAGGCCAGGGGCCTCTGGCCAGTCTGTTGCGGTCTGAGTGAGCTGCAGGCCCAGCTTAGAGCAAGTCTTAGAAGGTTGATTTTGACTTTCTGTTGCCGGAGGCAATGCCATCCCAAGAAAGTCTTCGCCTGCAGCCCTGGCTGGGGCGGGCAGCAGGGGCCAGAGAGAGCGTGGGCACTGCCTCCACTGTGCAACCCACGTGTGAGCAGGTCAAAGCATGTGTGTGCAGGGCGAGAGGAGGGATTCAGGAGGTACGGGTAGAGCAGGCAGCAGAGTCCCCCGCCCACAGGGAGTCCAGAGAGCATGCCTTGGTCTGGATGGGATGGAGTTGGGGCTGACCTGGGCCCAAGGTCATGGGTGCTCCAGTGCCCATGAGACTTCTAGAGAATGATCTCCAGGTCTGAGACCTGGTCCACCAAACTCAGTTGTCACCGGAGCCCCGAGTATAGGGTCCAGGAAAGCAGATGGCCAGATGTGGAACCCTGGGGTGGCATATTGGCTGCACTTTCCCCAACAGGGCTGATGGAAAGGGATGCAGGATGTGGGGTGGGCAGATGTGGCCCCTACACCCAGGGTGTGGCTGGGTCCTGGAGGAGGGGGTCCCTGAGAGAATGGGCTCACTGCCATCTGGGGGCTCCCAGCCCTGCTGGGAAGGGCGGTCAGGGACTTTCACAGGAAGAGGATGGGGTGGCACCCCCACCCCCACTCAGCCTTCCCTTCCCTCCAGGGCTGTACATACTCCATCCCCCGTCTGACCCACAGTACCCTCCCTGCTACCACCTCCTCCTTAGTACCCACCTCTCACCTAGGCCCACCCTCGGGATCCGAGCCAACCATCCTGCATCACAGACTTTGGTTTGGGGCTTCTTCACATACATTTTATTTTTCATTTTGTACAGCAGAATATTCTTTTCAAACGTGTCTTTTGACTGAAGTAACTTTTCTGGTGCTGTTAACGTGTTCCTTTCTTTTAATTTATTTTGCCACCCCTCCTGGTTCCGACTCACCCTCCCCCCTCACCCTCCCATCCTCTCAGCCCATCAGAACCACTTTTTTTCTTTTCTTTCTGTCAAGTTTTGGATAAATTCTCCTACCCACCCCCTTGTCCATCCTCTCCTTGATTTAAATAGTCACTGCTACAAGTAACAAGTGCACTGTGAAGATTCCAGTATTAATAAAGTGGTACTGTAGTTAACACCCCGGTCCCCGCCTGGCTTCCCTGGGCTGCTGTTGCTTCTCTGCTCTGCTTCCTACCCTGCACCCTGGCCTTTGTCATCCCTGACCTGGGGCTGCAAGCCAGGTTTTTCTGATACAAGTGAAGGAGAAGGGGAGGACTTGGGCAGAGACCTGAGTCGGTCTTTGAAGTGCTCCCCGGGAGACTGGGGGAGGGGGGCCCCAGAGGGAGGGAATAAGCATGGCCCTTCCAAGAGGCACCCCAGCAGACATCACTCGGGCCTGCTCACACTTCAGGAGCTGGAAGAGCTGAACACTCAATGGCCCTGGGCAAGGCTGTGCCCACTGCAGCTCCAGACACCCAGGCTCAGCCCCAGGCAGAACCATGCCCACCCTCCCATCTCCAGAACTCGGTCCCTCCGGGTCACCTTGACAGATGCAAGCCAAACCGAACAAGTGGCCATTTAATAGAAAAGGGAACCAGAAGAGCATTGCTGTGGCAAGATACGGCACTTGGTCAGTCCTCAGCTCAGCACCCCACATTCAGCACAACTGGGAAGCCCCAGCGAGTCCCAGAATAATATGTGACACCCCGCCTCCATCCTCCCACCTGTGGGGCAACAGCATTGGTAGATCTCAGAACCAGCCACAGGTAGGGGGGCTGTGGGGGCAGCCACCAGCCTTCCCTCCACACCTCTCCCCTGCGGCTCCAGGTGGTGTCACATGGGTACAAAAGGCAGGGTGCTGAGCCCGGCGGTGGAAAAGAAGGCACCACACCTTTCTCAGGAGGCCTTTCCTGCAGGTCTACCTACCCACCATCCCGGAAGGTCGGACCCAGGCCAGTTCCTGGAAAACATTCAGTGGCCCGACCTAGGGTCAACACGCAGACCACTCAGGGTAACGGATCATGGCTGGAGCCTGGGGAAGTGGGCAGGGAGGTGGGGGGCTGCCGAGGCAGAGGGTACACGTTGGCGGCTGCACATTGCATCAAGGACCCCGGACTGTGGGGATGGAGACTTGGCAGCTCACAGTCCTGCCATTTCAGGATGGGACTTTGTTTACCTGCAAGACAGAAAGGGGGGAAAAAAAGCCCTGAAGGACGGAACAGCCAAACACACATGCTTGTCTCCGTACTCTAGGCCCATCCCAGCTTCCAGAAAGAGCCTGTCAATCAAGAACAGCGAGCATCCCCAAGACAGTGTGGACTCTCCCCCCCACAAACCTGGACCCAGATCCCTTGGCCGACTGTCACCAGCCCCACCCACAGGGTCTCCTTACAGCAAGAGCAGTACAGCAGCTCCATGACCCGGAAGCAGTTGTCCAGCAAGGCTTTGGGCCGCACCAGCTTCAGGCTTAGGCCTGGTGTACTTAGAAGAGATAACACGGCTTCCACCTGAGGGCCGATCTCCACATCCTGGGAGGGAGGAAACCACCGTCAGGACAAGTAAAGAGAGAGGGACCCCACCACAGGAGAGCCACGGCAGCCATCTAGCCTGGAGATGTCTCGACTCAACAAAATACAGCTTCCAGGGACCAGAAGGCCGTGAGGGTCCCGGTTGTCACCCCTCACAGAGGCTTCTGCTTCTCTGTCATCAGAAAATAAGCACAGAGCACAGGCCAGCACAGGGAGGAAACTGGACCTCCTTGTTGCTCCAGCATGCACGATCACCAGCCTCCAGTCCAGGAAACTGTCCATCAGAAAGCAAAGCCCTCAAGAACCTGAGGATCCCAGAGGCGTGAGCCACACAGGCAGAGCTGAAGGTGTGGCTCCAAGCTCGTAACTTCTCGTCACCAAACTTAACAGAAAGGACAGTGTGGAGAGTGCTGTTAGCCCTGGAAGTCCAGGACCACTGTAGAAGCACCGTGGGAAAGGTAGGACCTGAGGTAAAGGACAACCTTCCCAAAGGTGGCCATAGCCCAGGCAAAGCACTGGGCTAAACGTTGTGCCCCCGGCCCTCCAAAATACCCTCCTACCCTTCAATACCTGTGAACATGACCCTTTTTGGAAATCGGGTAAATGTAATAAAAGCTCTCAAGTTTACGTCATCTTGTATTTAGAATGGATGCTAAATCCAATGACTAATTGGTGTTCCCCCTCTCAGTGTTGGGAATAGAACTGAGGGCCTTATGCATGCTAGACCGGCTCTTAACATCCGCAGCCCAGGGATCTTTAAGAGAAAGGTCAGAAAGACAGAGAGGTACCTGCCAGGAGCCATGAGAAGAATGAGACAGATCAGAGTGGTACAGCCTCTAGCCAAGGAACAGGAAGCACCACCTAAGGCTGGGAGAAGCAAGGACCTTCAGGGGAATCGGCTCTGCAAAGATCTTGATTCTGGACTTCTGGTTTCCAGGAGTGTGAGTATGGTTTAAGTCACCCACTTTTAGCTAATTCATTACAGCAGCCTAGGAAAGTTGTGGCCAAGGGTGGAATAAGGATGCTAGAAGGGAAAGGAAGGCCAGCCCACAGCCCAGTTCCTGTCTGGGGAGAATAAAGATGCCCAAAACGTAAATATACCCTTGTCTAATGACAACCACTGCCACCAAGGGCCCCTGAGTCTCCAACAGAGACACTCAAAGTCAGAGACAGCAGGCAGGAGATATTCTTCCAAAAGCCGAAGACCAGCCTAAAGCCGGACATGGTGGCATTCACCTGTAACCCTCACTCTGGAGGCTGAGGGATGCGGACAGAACATAAGCCTAAGCCAGTGTGCACACAGAAGAAGACCCTGACTCTACAAACAAACAAAAAGGAAAATCAGCAAAACTAACCAGTAGTTCCTCAAAAAACTTAATACAGTATCACCACATGACCCAGAGGTCACAGCATCACCACATGACCCAGAGGTCAGAGGTCATAGCATCACCACATGACCCGGAGGTCATAGCATCATTCTACTCCTATTAATGTACCTTTTTTTTTTCTTTTTCAGTGCTAGGGTTTGAATTTAGGGGCTCACAAATGTGGGACAACCACTCTACTATCAAACTGTACCCCGAACCCAGTGTATGACCTTCACTGGCTTTGCTTTGGGTTGGGGGGGTTGTTTTGTTTGTTTGTTTGTTTTGGTTTTTCGAGACAGGGTTTCCCTGTGTAGCTTTGGAGCCTGTCCTGGATCTTGCTCTGTAGATCAGGCTGGCCTCGAACTCACAGAGATCCATCTGCCTCTGCCTTCCGAGTGCTGGGATTAAACATGCTCCTTTACACCTGGTCCTTGTTTTGTTTTTGAGACAAGGTCTGGATACGTAGCCTAGGCTGGCTCCAATCGTACAGACCTCCAGCCACTCTCAAAGTTAGAAAACTTTATCTAAGGGCAAGTGGCTAGACACAAAAGGACAAACGGTGTATGACCCATCTTAGAAACTATACCAAAAAAAGCAAGTACATAATGGGAAAAAAGACAGAGTTTAGGTTATTGGGGCTGGAAAGAGGGACTGCTCCAGTATACAGTTTCTGCTTAAGGTGATGGAAGAGTGCGGGAAATGAACGGGGGTGGTAGATGCACAACCCTGTAAGTGTAATTAACACCCCGAACTGTAAAGTAAAAATAGTCATAACAGTGGGCTTCACATTATAAAGTGTGCTCCCTCAGCACAGCCTTCATGGTCTCCATCAAAGACTTGGGTTTTAGTTGGCTCTTTCTTTAATTATTATTGTTTTCTTATTTATGTATATGAGTGTGTATCTGTGTCTATGTCCCATGTATTTTTGAGTGCCTACGGGGGCCAGTAGAGGGTGCTGGATTGCCTGGAGCCTGAGTTGTGAGCCAACTTTGGATGCTAGGATCCTCTCCGAGAGCAGCGAGTGCTCTTAACCACTGAGCCATCTTCCCAGGCCCAGTTTCTTACAGAAATAATGAAAGCTGAATAGAGATCAGAATAATGCAGAGCCCAGAGTCCACATATCTTCAGTAGATGAGGAGAGAGGAGGTCATCGCATCCACATTTTAGGGCTGGATAATATTCAGGCTTCAACCCTTTCCTTTACAAGTGATAACCTACAAGCCCAGGAGAGAGACAACTTGTTCAAGGTTATGTGGTTGGAAACGGGTCTCAGGACCCGACCTCTTACATCACACTACCGTGAGCAAAGAAGGTAAGTGAATCATCTTCAAAGCTAGGACACAGTATTAACAGTGTTAGAAGGAAGAAAGATTAAAGGCTGGCTGCAGAGCTGGGATATAGCTCAGTGGTAGAGGGAGCTCAACTTCCAGCAAGGGGAGGGGGAAGGGAAGGGGCCAGACCCAGCCACATCTGAATAATAAAACCATCTCTGTGTTCAGTGCTTCCCTGCAGAGAGCCCAGGACCAGGTTGGGAGCACTGAGGCCTTCACACTCTCCTCCCCAGCCTCATTTCCATGAGCTTCCGGGAGTCTGATCTATGATAAAATAAAGGCGGAAAAGGTCTCTTCCTCAAGCCAGATCAGTTTGCTAAAGGCACTCATATTGCCCACGAGCATGAAAGGGCATTTCTATGACCTTCTTGGCAGGAACTGGGAGAACCATCCAGGAGTGGTTCTAGACAGCTATGAAAGCAGTCACCTGTCCCTGGGTCCTCCACAGTTGGTGTCAGATGGTCTGGATCTGGACTAGGGAGGCCAGGCAGCTGACTGAGCAGGGCGGCACATGTGTGTCCCAGCAGGTGCACACTGAAGGCCTGAGGAGGATGGGACATGTGATTGTGCCTGTCACTTTACAACTTGGAAGTTCTTCTGGCTGGTTATCAGATGGTTTGGGGGTTTGTTTTCTTTTCTTTTTTGGGTTTTTTTTCTGGTTTTTTTGTTTGTTTGTTTGTTTGTTTTTTTCAAAACAGGGTTTCTCTGTGTATTTTTGCGCCTTTCCTGGAACTCGCTTTGGAGACCAGGCTGGCCTCGAACTCACAGAGATCCGTCTGCCTCTGCCTCCTGAGTGCTGGGATTAAAGGCGTGTGCCACCACCGCCCGGCGGCGGCGGCGGGGGGTTTATTTTCAAGACAGGATCTCACTATGGAGCCCAGATTGGCCTCAAACATCTTTCTTCAGCCTCTAGAGTACTGGGTTCTAGTCATGCCACACCATCTCTTTTCCCTTCAATTTTTTTCTAAACTAAGTCATAGTCATTAGGGTTCACGCTCGGTGTTCCATATGTCTTTGATAAAAACATCATGTCATGGATTGATCTACGATTATCACATTGCACAGAATAGTTTCAAAACTGAAAATTCCTGTCACCCACCTCTCTTCCTCCCGCCTCTCTAGAGGAGCCTCATTTTTCAGATGCAGAAGTGAAGTCAGAGGATTCCCTGGCTTGCCCAAGACTCAGGGTACGAGAGGCAAAGCCTGATCTACACAGCAAGTTTCAGGCCAGGCAGGGCTTCTCAGTGAGGTTCTGTCTCTAAACAAATAACGAAATGCCATCTTACGGCTATGCCATGCCCCATGCACCCATGAACTCACTGGAGCTCTGGTTGCCTGCACAAGGCTGTACAAAGTCAAGCCAGCATTATTAGTGAACAGTTCGGTGGGCAGCCCTAATTGGACTCAATGGGTTATAAAATACATGATCACAATAAAATCAAAATATTTCCAGTTTTTTTTTTAAAAGAGAGAGAGAGAGAGAGAGAGAGAGAGAGAGAGAGAGAGAGCTCATGTAAGCCCGAAACAAGGTCCCAAGTTCCTCCCTCTCAGCTCATTTGCTCGTGGTACATCTTGACACCTCCTCCTTCCTTGGTTACTTTGTCTGCACCCCATCCCTCATGTCTCCCATATCCTCAGCACATGGCAGAACTTCCCCTTCACAGCCCTTTGCCTGCATCTGTCAGACCCTCACATGCATGCACACAGCTCACCATGAGGCTCTGCTGAACATTCTCCAGCAATGTCTGAACCTCCCGCAGGTACTGCCGGGATGGGTGGCCCTGGAGCAGCACATCCAACACGGACTCCGTGGCGTTGAGACTCACCAAGACCCACAGATACCGCAGCTCCCGCTCGCTCACACGGGCCTTCTGCTGCGGGGACAGGAGAGGTCACGGAAATGCAAGCTAGGCCTTTGGGCTGTGGCCACACCCCATGCACTTGCCACTGCCACTGTGGCCAGCAGACAACCTTGGGTCTAGGTCAGCCACAGGTTTGTGTGAGTGGCTAGGGAATGGCCACTGGTCAGTAGGACAACCTGCCAAGGACCCACATACTTCTGAGGGCATCACGGAAGGCAGAGACTCCCCATCCGGGGAGGGAATCCTCACCAGCCTCGTGATGTTGGCGACTCTGAGTACCCCCTCATAAGGCACAGCGATCTTGTAGTTGATGGGGAAGTAATGTTTCTGGGAAAGAACAAAGCATAATTAAGATCAGAGGCAGAAATGGCTTAGACAAGACCCCCAAGAGAGGGACCCAGCCTATGTGACAGGAAACAGGTCCTCTATCAAGAAAACAGTTCTCTTTCCCCTGAGACAAAGGGAGGATGAAATGAGATACACAGTTCTGTAAGGGCTGAAGTTTCAGGCCCATGGTATGGACTCAGGACTTTCAGGAAGACATACTACTCTGGGGGTGAGGAGTATGGTTCATCTGATGCTCACAAAGATATCCTTTGCACAGCTCTGTGAACACACTAAACACCAGTGAGTCTGACACCTTATTATTTATTGTTATTATTAATAATGTGTGTGTGTGTGTGTGTGTGTGTGTGTGTGCAGGCATGCACATGCCTTGGCACTGATAGTGAGGTCGGTTCTCTCCCTCCACCTTTATGTGGGTTCTGGGAATTGAACCCAGGTTCTCGGTCTTGTGCAGCAGGTGTTTACTCACTGAGCCTTCTCACCAGTCCATGTTGTACGCTTTCGGTTAGTGGGTTGTATGGAACATGAATGACATCTCAACAAAGACAGTCCTAAAGAGCTGGGCCTGTGCTTATAACCCTAGCACTCAGGAAGCTGAAACAGGAAGATCTCAAGTTCAAAGCCAACCTCTCCAACATAATGAGACCCTGTCTCAAAAAAGGAAAACAAGGACTAGGGATGGTGGAGTACTTGCTTCGCACAAGGGCTCATCACTGCATGAACCAGGTGCAATAGCACCTGTCTGTGATCCTAGCCCTCAGAAAGTGGAAGCAGGAGGATTAGAAGGTCAAGGCCGCCAGGCAGCAGTGGCGCACGCCTTTAATCCCAGCACTCGAGAGGCAGAGCCAGGTGGATCTCTGTGAGTTCGAGGCCAGCCTGGGCTACAGAGTGAGATCCAGGACAGGCACCAAAACTACACAGAGAAATCCTGTCTCAAAAAAACCAAAAAAGGGGCTGGAGAGATGGCTCAGTAGTTAAGAGCACTGGCTGCTCTTCCTGAGGTCCTGAGTTCAATTCCCAGCAACCACATGGTGGCTCACAACCATCTGTAATGAGATCTGGTGCCCTCTTCTGGCATACAGGCATACACGCAGACAAAACACTATGCATAATAAATAAATCTTAAAAAAAAAAAAGAAAGAAAGAAAGAAAGAGAGAGAGAGAGAGAGAGAGAAAGAAAGAAAGAAAGAAAGAAAGAAAGAAAGAAAGAAAGAAAACAAAAAAAGAAGAAGTTCAAGGCCATGCTCTACATGTAGTAAGTTCAAGACTAGCCTAGGATACATTAAATCTTAAATAAATAAATAAATAAATAAATAAATAAATAAATAAATAAATGAGAAAAACAAACAAGCAAAGAAAGATCTGTCATGGAGAAAGCCTGCAATACCATGTGGCATCTCCAGTCTCCAAAAAGAAACACATTTCCTGACTTCAATGTCTTTGTCTCCTCTACTAATAAGTACCTAAGACTCCCCCAGTAAATCCCTGGAGACTTTATCCAAGTTATAGGACGAAAGCCATATGGAAGGAGACTTGTAGGTCAGTGAAGGGGGCGGGGAGATGGTGGGAGGTGATGCACTTGCAAACACTGCTTACGTGGTAGACAAAGATAGAGAGAGAGTGCTACCATAACCTCGTGACCTCGGGGCTGACACATCTGGGGTGGGGAGTGAGCGCAGCTCCAGGTGAGCCTTGGGGCTTGGGACTAGGGATCCATTTGGTGCTCTTCTGGTTACCATGTACTGAAGCCGGTTCTTGTACTGCAGCTTGACCCGAAGGTAGCCTGTAAGGTCACACTCCTTGTCTTGGGTCAGAGTCCACATCTCCAAATTCTCGTTCCCCAAAGCCATGCCAAGTAGGATCTCAAGACCTGTGGGCCACACCCAACAAGAGCCTGTGAGCACAGGCACTGTGTCTGCATTCCCAGAGCTGTGTCAACTGTCAACCGTTTTCAAGGGTGACAAGTACTGATGGGAAAGGCAGGTGCACAGAGCCCTGGAATGTAGGCACATCCTACCCCTGGTCATCAGAGTCCCCAGGGAGACACCCAAAGTCTAGTCTCCAATCTCCCCTAGTTCCTGCTTTGTGAGTGAGTACAACGTCCCCATTCCAGGACATCCCCAGTCCCTTCCTTGTCTGGAGTGACAGGGTTTCAAAGCTGTTACTTGATTTTCCATTCAGAGTTTTGGATACAAATTCTAGTTCCAGGTCTTAAAATGGCTTTCGTGACCCAGAGACTTTCTTCTATCATCTATATGACCTTGATATTCGTCTCCACTAGATGTACCAGCAGGTCTATAGCTCCTTCCAAACTAATGGCTCTGGGATGTTAAACAGACCTCACACACCGGCTGTCTCAACAGCGAATGAAGAGCAGTCTCTTGAAACAGTACCAGAAATTACCACAAGGTGTCACTGTAGCCTCAAAAACAACTCTCCGGCTCTATACACTTGAACAGAAAGAAATATTTGAGAGAACGTACATTAAATATGAGTAGGGGTCAAGTGGATGAGAGAAACAGGAAAGAGGAAGCAATACCCAAAGGGCTAACCTCACTATTAAGAGAAATAAATTCAAATGAAAACAAGCGGATGCAATCTGTAACCAGAGATACACACCAAGCCAACCAGGGATTACCCAGGGACAAGGGAATGGAAAGGCTTTTATGAGATAATTTCATTTTAATAATCCTGATGCTGCCAAAAGAGTTCCCGGCCTGGAAATACACTTGGCACATTTAATAATAAAATGGATTTAAACTCTACAACCTTTGACCCACTGACTTTGACCTACTAAACTCATAAACTAGAAAGAAAACAGGACAGATTTATGGACAAAGATTTATGCAGCATCATTATCCTTTTTTAACATTTATTTATTTATGGGGGAGACTGCTCATGGTGATATATTTGTTATGGGCAATACCTGAGATATGCTTAACGATCCTCTTAAGGGAGCATGAGCCAAGAATATCAGTGATGCTTAGGACCACTTCAGATTTATTCATTGATTTCCTATGCTTTGGAAAATAAAATGCAAATAAATATGCCGAATTTCTGTGGGAGATTATTACACTCATCCATATGTTCTGGGACATTTTCTGATGTTCTTCAGTCAGTGTCTTAAAAAAAAAAAAAAAAAAAAAAAAACATAGTTTCACTATACAGCCATGGCTAGCCTGGAACTTTCTCTGAAGACCAGACTGGCTTAACTCACACAGAGATCCACCTGCCTCTCCTTCCTGGGTGCTGGGATAAAAGATGTGTGTCACCATG